>NW_019723304.1:120604-141543 GCF_002891405.2 Cryptotermes secundus
TCGCCACCCTGTACCACGGCATTACAGCGGCGGCAGCAGCGGGAGGGATACCTCCCTGCCCCCCTACGCCGCTAGGGCATTACAGTGGTGGCAGCGGTGGGATACCTCCACGCCCCCCTGCCACCAGGACATTACATCATGGCACCAGAAGAACCTTGTTTGAGTTTTCCCCATACCATGGTAAGAGCAGAACAAATTTTGAGTTTTCCCACATATCAAATCAACAGCAGAATATTTTTTTTTCATATATCATGGCAACAGCAAAATATATTTTGTGTTTTCCCAAATATCATGGCAACGGCTGAACTTAGTTTGAGTTTTCCCCATATCATGGCAACAGCAGAACTTTGTTTGAACTTTCACTCATATCATGGCAACAGCAGAACAATTTGGCATTCCCAAATATCATGTCAAGAGCTGAACATATTTTGAGTTTTCCCCCATATCATGACAACAGTAGTACATAGGTAGAATTTTCATAAATATCAAGGCAACAGCAGAACATAATTTGATTTCTCAAATATATCTTGGCAACAGCAGAACATAATTTGAGTTCACAAATATATCATGGCAACAGTAGAACATATTTTGATTTTTCGCCATATCATGGCAACAGCAGAACATAATTTGAGTTTTCCCTATATCATTTCAACAGCAGAACCTAGTTTGAATTTTCTGTTATCATGGCAACAGCAGAACATAGTTTGGGTTTTAGCATATTTTATGACAACAGCAGAACATAGAGTGAGTTTTCTCCCTTATAATGACATCAGCAATACATAGTTTGAATTTTCCCCATATCATGTCAATAGAAGAACATAGTTTGATTTTTATACAATATCATGGCAACAGCAGAACATAGTTTGAATTCTACCCCTTATCATTGCAACAGAATAACATAGTTTGACATTCCACCATATCATGGAAACAGCAGAACATAGTTCTAGTTTTCCTACACATCATGGCAACAGCAGAATATAGTTTGTTTTTTCAATCAATCAAGGCAACAGCAGATCATAGTTTGAGCTTTCCCCCATATCATGACAACTGCTGAACATAGTTTGAGTTTTCACCCCATATCATGGCAACAGCAGAACCTGGTTTAAATTTTCCCCCATATCATGGCAACAGCAGAACCTAGTTTGAGTTTTCCCCGGTATCATTGCAACAGCAGAGCCTAGTAAGAGTTTTCCCCCATATCATGGCAACAGCAAAAACTTATTTGAGTTTTCCCCCACATCATGAAAACAGCATAATATATTTTGAAATTTCCCCAATATCATGGCAACAGCAGAAGATATTTTGAGTTTTCCCACATATCATGGCGACAGTAGAACGTTTTTTAGTTTTCCCTTATCATGGCAACAGCAAAATATATTTTGTGTTATCCCATATATCATGGCAACAGCAGAACTTAGTTTGAGCTTTCACTCATATCATGGCAACAGCAGAACTGTTTGTGATTTCCCAATATCATGTCAAGTGTAGAACATATTGTAACGTGTTTCGTTACTGAAGACGCCATATAGATGTTTAATTGGTTTATTTAACCATCTTCAAACAACAGCTACAATTAATTATCACAATGGTACGGGTTTCCACACTTTACAAACCCTAGAAAAATATCTCTTAACACTCTCTTCGAGAGTCTTCACGTTCTAATAATGCGGGAGCTATACAAGACTCCCTGAATTACACAATCCAGATATGAATGGTTATCACTGGTTATCGCACACGCGGCTGTAGCTCGTAACTTGCGAACTGAAAAATCGTTGATAACGCACTCGGCGACTGTCACAGTACAACTAACTGTGAACAGTCTTCGCTGCTCCTTATGTAGCCTCGATCGGACAATACGGCCACGTAATAGGCACCCTTGTTGCCTGGCGCTGTGTTGCTAGAACCTTAGGGGTAGTAACCGCTGGTACTACCGTTACAATCCGGTTGCGTCACCGTTACGTTACCGTGCGGAGTAGGGGGAGCGGAACACTGACTCACCCGCCGCGTCACTGAAGGTGGGGTGGGTTTCTCCTTAGCGCAACATGTCACAATATTTTGAGATTTCCCCATATCATGAAAATAGCAGTACATAGGTAGAATTTTCTTAAATATCATGGCAACAGCGGTACATAATTTGAGCTTTCCTCCATATAATGACAACAGAAGTACATAGGTAGATTTTTCCCCATATCATGAAAATAGCAGTACATAGGTAGAATTTTCATAAATATCATGGGAACAGCAGAACATCTTTTTGATTTCTCAAATATATCATGGCAAAAGCAGAACATAATTTGTGTTTTCCCACATATCATGGCAACAGCGGTACATAATTTGAGCTTTCCTCCATATAATGACAACAGAAGTACATAGGTAGATTTTTCCCAATATCATGGCAACAGTAGAACATAGTTTGAGTTTTCGAGAGTTCTTGGCAACAGCAGAACATAATTTGAGTTTTCCCCAATATCATGACAACAGCAGATCATAGTTTGTATTTTAGCCCATATCATGGAAACAGCAGAACATAGTTTGATTTTTCTCCATTATAATATCATCAGCAGTACATAGTTTGAGTTTTCCCCATATCATAGAAACAGCAGAACATAGTTTGATTTTTATATAATATCATGGCAACAACAGAACATAGTTTGAATTCTACCCCATATCATTACAACAGGAGAATATAGTTTGACATTCCCTCATATCATGGCAACAGCAGAACTTAGTTCTAGTTTTCCTCCATATCATGGCAACAGCAGAATATAGTTTTTTCCCCAATCAAGGCAACAGCAGAATATATTTTGAGTTTTCCCTCATATCATGGCAACAGCCAAGCCTAGTATGAGTTTTCCCCCATATCATGGCAACAGCAAAATCTTGTTTGAGTTTTCCCCCATACTATGGTTACAGCAGAACATAATTCGAGTTTTCCCCCAACTCATGGAAACAGTATAATATTGTAACGTGATTTGAGTTACTGAAGACACCGTAGAGATCGTTAATTGGTTTATATATCAATCTACATGTAACGGCTACAATTAATTATTTCACAGTTACGGGGTTTCACAATTTATAACTTTAATCGCATTAATCTGTTAACACGGTTTCACGATTTATAACCCTATGCGCAAATCAGTACAGTCTGTCTTCAATAGTCTATACGTTTACAGTAGGGGAGCTAGGTATCACTCTATCACACGCTCCCAATTACACAATTACACAGACGTCCGTTTCTTCTTTCCGCGACGGCTGCTATACTCCAACTGTAGTCTGCTCACTGGAGAACTATTGATGACGCACTCGATCGTAGGCTTGCTTGAACTGTCTTCGGCGATGGCTACGTTAACACTCTGCGGTAGCCACACTACGAATAAAGTCGCCGACTGCCACAGTAGAACTGACTGTTACCTGCTGTGAAGCTCACTTATATAGCTGCAGTGCTTGCCGGTTGCGTAATGAGTGCCAGGTCACAGTAGGAAGTTGATTACGGGTACGTAGCGTTGCGCGTTATGTCACGCAGAGTGGTTTGGCGGGGCGGGAACTCGCCTATTACTGTAGTAACGCAAGCGTTAGGTTACAGCCACGTACAGCTGGGGAGGTAGGGGTGATACATAGCTCAACATGTCACACTATATTTTGAGATTTCCCCCATATCATGGAAAAAGCAGAACATTGTTTGAGTTTTCCCTCATATAATGGCAACAGCAGAAAATTTTTCGATTTTTCCCATATCATCACAACAACAAAGCATAGTTTGTGTTTTCCGACATATGATGGCAACGGCAGAAAATAGTTCGAGGTTTCCCCCATATCACGGCAAAAGCAGAACATAGTTTGAGCTTTCAAATATATCATGGCAACAGCAGAATATAGTTTGTGTTTACCCCAATCAAGGCAACAGCAGAACATTGTTTGAGATTTAACACATATCATGACAACAGCAGAATATAGTTTGAGTTTTCCACATATCATGGCAACAGCAAAACATGGTTTGAGTTTTCCCACATATAATGGCAACAGCAGAACTTATTTCGGGTTTTCCTTCATATCATGCCTACAGCAGAAATTGTTTGAGTTTTCCCGCATACCATGATAACAGCAGAACATAGTTTGAGTATTCCACCACATCATGGAAACAGCAGAATATATTTTGAGATTTCGCCCATATCATGACAACAGCAGAACTTATTTAGAGTTTTTACACATATTATGGCAACATCAGAATATTTTTTTATTTTTCCAAATTCATGGCAACAGTAAAACATATTTTGTGTTTTCCAATATATGATTGCAACCATTTACCTCAAACTTTAAAAGAGTTGACTTTGGATGTACCAAATTTTAAGAGAGCACTAAAGAGATTTTTACTTCATCACTCATTTTATTCCATGAACGAATACTACCAACAGAAATGGGTATAATGTGTAATGTAAGAGAACACACAGATTGTGACAACAAATGAACTGATATAGAAATATGTTATAAACTACAAATTATGTAATTATCCTGTTTTATTTGTCTCTTTTTTATTGATTGTCTCTTTTATATGCATTTTAATTTGACGCACTTGATTAATGGAATGAGTAATGAATGAATGTCTTAATGGAAATTTTATTTTATTTTAGTCCATTATAAATCTCGATTAATTACTTGATCATTGTTTAATGTGTATTATAAATATTATAAATTTACCTCATTTAATTGCAATATTACTGTATTATTATATAGCTACTATGTATTCTAACTTGACTTGTTCCATATCCTATGGTGTCTCACCTGTACTGGATTTACGGAATGTAAATAAATTCAATTCATTTCAACGGCAGAACATTGTTTAAGTCTTCTCCCATATCATGGCAACAGCAGAACATAGTTTGAGCTTTCACACATATCATGGCAAAAGCAGAAACTTGTTTGAGTTTTCCCCCATACCATGGTAACAGAAGAAATTACTTTGAGTTTTCCCCGACATCATGGAAACAGTGTAATATATTTTGAGTTTTCCCCTATATCATGGCAACAGCAGGATATATTTTGAGTTTTCCCAAATATCATGGCAACAGCAGAATATTTTTTTTGTTTTCCCATATTAAGGAAACAGCAAAACATTGTTTGTGTTTTCCCACATATCATGGCAAAAGCGGAACTTAGTTTGAGCTTTCACTCATATCATGGCAACAGCAGTACATTTTGAGATTTCCAAATAACATGTCAAGTTTAGAACATATTTTGAGTTTACCCCATATCACGACAATTGCAGTACATAGGTACAATTTTCATAAATATCATGGCTACAACAGAATATAGTTTGATTTCTCAAATATATCATGGCAAAACAGAACATAGTTTGTGTTTTCCCACATATCATTGCAACAACGGTATATAATTTGAGTTTTCCTTCATTAATG
Organism: Cryptotermes secundus; assembly: GCF_002891405.2. NCBI lineage: Eukaryota > Metazoa > Arthropoda > Insecta > Blattodea > Kalotermitidae > Cryptotermes > Cryptotermes secundus. The sequence continues at coordinate 126,016 of NW_019723304.1, forward strand.
ACAAAAGCATTAAATAGGTAGAGTTTTCCACAATATCATGGCAACAGCAGAACATAGTTTGAGTTCTCAAACATATAATGGCAACAGTAGAACATAGTGTGAGTATTCGAGATATAATGGCAAAAGCAGAACATAATTTGAGTTTTTTCTCATATCATGACAACAGCAGAACCTAGTTTGAATTTTCTCTTATATCAAGGCAACAGCAGGACATAGTTTGTGTTTTAGCCCATACAATGGCAACAGCAGGACATAGTTTGAGTTTTCTCACTTATAATGTCACCAGCAGTACATAGTTTGAATTTTCCCAATATTATGGCAAAAGAAGAACTTAGTTTGATTTTTATAACATATCATGGCAACAACAGAACATAGTTTGAATTCTACCCCATATCATTACAATAGAAGAACATAGTTTGACATTCCCTCATATCATGGCAACAGCAGAACATAGTTCTAGTTTTCCTCCATATCATGGCAACAGCATAATATAGTTTGGGTTTTCCCCGCATTCAAGGCAACAGCAGAATATAGTTTGAGTTTTCCCTTATATCATGACAACAGCAGAAAATATTTTGAATTTTCCCCTATATCATGGCAACAGTTGAAATTAGTTTGAGTTTTCCCTAATTCCATGGCAACAGGAGAACCTTGTTTGAGTTTTCCCGACATCATGGAAACAGAAGAATATATTTTGAGTTTTCCCCCATATCATGGCAACAGCAGAACATAGTTTGAGTTTTCCCATATATCATCAAAACAGCTGAACATTTTTCGATTTTTCCCATATTATAGCTACAGCAAAATATAGTTTGTATTTCCCACACATGATGGCAACCTCAGAACATACTTTGAGTTTTCCCCCATATCATGGCAACAGCTGAACCTTGTTTGAGCTTTCAAACATATCATTGCAACAGCAGAAATTTGTTTGAATTTTTCTCCATACCATGGAAACAGCAGAATATATTTTGATGTTTCCCCCATATCATGGCAACAAGAACATAGTTTGAGTTTTCCAACATATCATGGCAACAGCAAAATATATTTTGTGTTTCCCACATATCATGGCAAAGGCCCAACTTCATTTGAGTTTTCCCCATAAAATGACAAGAGCAGTACATAAGTAGAATTTTCTTAAATATCATGGCAACAGCAGAAAATAATTAGGTTTCTAAAACATATCATGGCAATAGCAGAACATAGTTTGAGTTCTAAAATATATCATGGCAACAGTAGAATATATTTTGAGTTTCCGCCATATCATGGTAACAGCAGAATATAATTTGAGTTTTCCTCCATATCATGACAACAGCAAAAACTAGTTTGAATTTTCTCTTTTATCATGCAAGAGCAGAACATAGTTTGTGTTTTGCCCATATCACGGCAACAGCAGGACATAGTTTTAGTTTTCTCCCTTATAATATCATCAGCAGTACATAGTTTTAGTGATCCCCATATCATGGAAACAGCAGAATATAGTTTGATTTTTATACCATATCATGGCAACAACAGAACATATTTTGAATTCTACCCTATATCATGACAACAGAAGAAAATAATTTGACATTCCCTCATAACATGGCAACAGCAGAACATGTTTCTAGATTTCCTCCACATTATGGCAACAGCAGAATATAGTTTGGGTTTCCCCAAATCAAGGCAAAACAAAATAATTTTGGGTTTTGCACATACTATAACAATGGCAGAACATAAACTGAGTTTTCCACAATAACATGGCTACAGCAGAAACTAGTTTGAGTTTTCTCCATACAATGCAACAGCTTAAACTAGTTTGAGTTTTCCCTCATATAATGGCACCAGAAGAAACTTGTTTGAGTTTTCCTCCACACCATGGTAACAGCAGAACATAGTTTGAGTTTCCCACACATCATGGAAACAGCAGAAAATATTTTGAGATTTCCCCCATATCATGGCAAGAGCAGAAATTAATTTGAGATTTTACACATATCAAGGCAACAGCAGAACATTTTTTTTTTCAAAATTAATGGCAGCAACAAAATATAATAGGTGTTATACCACTTATGATGGCAACAGCATAACATAGTTGGAGTTTTCCCAAATATCATGGCAACAGCAGAAATTTGTTTGGGTTTTTCCCCATACCATGGTAACAGCAGAACTTAATTTGAGTTATTCCCAACATCATGGAAACAGCATAATATGTTCTGAGATTTCCCCAATATCATGGCAACAGCAGAACATAATTTGAGTTTTCCAACATATCATGGGAACAGCAGAATATTATTTTAGTTTTCCCATATAATGGCAACAGCAAAATATATTTTGTGTTTCCCACATATCATGGCAAACGCAGAATTTAGTTTGAGTTTTCTCCCACATCATGGCAGCAGCAGAATTTAGTTTGAGCTTTCACACATATCATGGCAACAGCAGAACTGTTTGAGATTTCCAAATATCATGTCAAGGTTATAACAAAATTTGCGTTCCCCCATATCTGACAACAGCATTACATAGGTAGAATCTTCATAAATCTCATGGCAACAGCGAACATAGATTCATTTCTCAAACATGTCATGGCAACAGCAGAACATAGTTTGTGTTTTCCCACATATCATGGCAACAACGGTATATTATTTGATTTTTCCTTAATATCCTGACAACAGTTGTACATATGTTGAGTTTTCCCCAATATCATGGCAACAGCAGAACATAGATTGTGTTATCAAACATATCGTGGCAATAGTAGTACATAGATTAAATTTTCGAGAGATCATTGCAACAGCAGAACCTAGTTTGAGTTTTCCCCCATATTATGACAACATCCGAAACTAGTTTGAATTTTTTCTCATTTCATGGCAACAGAAAACCTAGTTTGTGTTTTAGCCCATATCATGTCAACGGAGGAACAAACTTTGAGTTTTCTCCCTTATAATATCATCAGCAGTACATAGTTTGAGTTTTCCCCATATCATGGCAACAGCAGAACCTAGTTTGATTTTTCCCCAATATCATGGCAAAAGCAGAATTGGTTTGAGTTGTCCCTCATATTATGGCAACAGCAGAACCTAGTTTGATTTTCCCCATATTTTGGTAACAGCAAAAACTTGTTTGAGTTTTCCCCCATACCATGGTAACAGCAGAACAATTTGAGATTTCCCCCACATCATGGAAACAGAATAATTTATTTTGAGATTTCCCCTATATCATGGCAACAGCAGAACATAATTTGAGTTTTCCCACATATCATGGCAACAGCAGAATATTTTTCAATTTTTAGATCTCATCACAACAACAAATCATAGTTTGTTTTCCCACATTTGATGGCAACGGCAGAACTTATTTTGAGGTTTCCCCATGTCATGGCAACAGCAGAACTTAGTTTGAGCTTTCAAACATATCATGGCAACAGCAGAGTATAGTTTGTGTCTTACCCTAATCCAGGCAACAGCAGAACATTATTTGAGATTTAACAAATATCATAACAACAGCAGAACATAGTTTGAGTTTTCTAAATATCATGGCAACAGCAGAATTTTGTTTGAGTTTTCCCCCATATCATGACAACAGAATATATTTTGAGTTTTCCCCCATTTCATGGCAACAGAAAAATTAATTTGAGTTTTTCCATATACCATGGTAACAGCAGAACATAGTTTGAGTTTTCCCCCACATCATGGAAACAGCAGAATATATTTTGAGATTTCCCCCATATCATGGCAACAGCAGAACTTAGTTTGAGTTTTTACGCATATCATGGCAACAATAGACCGTTTTTTATTTTTCCAAATACACGGAAAAGCAAAACATAGTTGGTGTTTTACCATATATGATTGCTATTGCAGAACATAGTTTGAATTTTCCCTAATATCATGGCAACAGCAGAACATAATGTGAGCTTTCAACAATATCATGGCAAGAGCAGAACTTTGTTTGAGTTTTCCCACATATCATGGCAACAGCAGAATATTTTTATGTTTTCCAATACTATGGCAACAGCAAAATTTATTTAATGTTTTCCCACATATCATGAAAACAGCAGAACTTAGTTTGAGCTTTCACTCATATCATGGCAACAGCAGAACCGTTTGAGATTTCCAAATATCATGTCAAGATTAGAACATATTTTGAGTTTTCACACATATCACAACTGCTGTATATAGATACAATTTTTATAAATATCATGGCAACAGTAGTATATAGTTTGATTTCTCAATAATATCATGGCAACAGCAGAACCTAGTTTGTGTTTTCCCACATATCATGGCAACAACGGTATATAATTTGAGATCAGAAACATATTATTGCAACAGTAGAACATAGTTTGATTTCACGAGATATCATGGCAAAAGCAGAACATAATTACAGTTTTCCCCCATATCATGACAAAAGCAGAACCTAGTTTGAATTTTATCTTATACCATGGCAACAGCAGAATATAGTTTGTGTTTTAGTACATATCATGGCAACAGCAGAACATAGTTTGAGTTTCTCCCTTATAATGTCACCAGCAGTACATAGTTTGAGTTTTCAATATATCATGGCAACAGCCGAACCTGGTTTGAGTTTTCCCCATATAATGGTAACAGCAAAATTTCTTTGAGTTTTCCCCCATACCATGGTAACAGCAGAACATAATTTGTGTTTTCACACACATCATGGAAACAGAATAATATATTTTGAATTTTCCCCCATTATCATGCCAACAGCAGAACATAATTTGAGTTTTCCCTCATATCATGGCAACAGCAGGATATTTTTCAATTTTTCCCATATCATCACCACAACAAATCATAGTTTGTTTCCCACACATGATTGTAATGGCAGAACATAGTTTGTGGTTCCCCCATATCATGGCAACAGCAGCACACAGTTTGGGCTTTCACCAATATCTTGGCAAGAGCAGGACCTTGTTTGAGTTTTCCCCCATACAATGGTAACAGCAAAACATAGTTTGAGTTTTCCCATATCAAGGAAAGAGCATAAAACATATTGAGTTTTCCCCAATATCATGGCAACACCAGAACATAGTTTGAGTTTTCCCACATATCAAGGCAACAGCAGAATATTTTTTTAGTTTTCCCATATTATGACAACAGCAAAATTTATTAGTGTTTTCCCACATATCATGGCAAGAGCAGAATTTAGTTTGAGTTTTCTCCCATATCATGGCAACAGCAGAACTTATTTTGAGCTTTCACTCATATCATGGCAACAGCAGAACTCTTTGAGATTTCCAAATATCATGTAATGGGTAGAACATAATTTGAGTTTTTCCCATATCTGACAAGAGCAATATATAGGTAGAATCTTCATAAATATGATGGCAAAAGTGAAAATGGTTTGATTTCTCAAACATATCATGGCAACTGCAGAACATAATTTTGTTTCCCACATATCATTCCAACAACGGTACATAATTTGAGTTTTCCTCCATATCCTGACAACAGCATTACATAGGTAGAGTTTTCCCAAATATCATGGCAACAGCAGGACATAGTTTGAGTTCTCAAACATATAATTTCAACCATAGCAATAGTTTGAATTTTCGCCATATCATGTTAACAGCAGAACATAATTTGAATCTTCGCCCATATCATGACAACAGCCGAAACTAGTTTGAATTTTCACTTTTATCATGGCAACAGCAGAACATAATTTGAATTGTAGCCCATATCTAGGAGACAGCAGAGCATATTTTTAGTTTTCTACCTTATAATGACATGAGCAATACATAGTTTGAGTTTTCCCCATATCAGGGCAACAGCATATCATTGTTTGATTTTTATACCATATCATGGCAACAGCAGAACATATTTTGAGTTCTATCATATATCATTTCAACAGAAGAACATAGTTTGACGTTCCCAGATATCAAGGCAACAGCAGAATATATTTTTAGTTTTTGTCCACATCGTGGCAACAGCAGAATATAGTTTGTGTTTCCATCCATCAAGGCAACAGCAGATCATAGTTTGAGTTTTAACCTATATCATGACAAAAGCTGAACATAGTTTGAGTTTTCCCCAATCATGGAAACAACAGAACATGATTTGAATTTTCCCCCATATCATGTCAACAGCAGAACTTATTTTGAGTTTTCCCCCATATAATGGCAACAGCAGAACATATTTTGAGCTTTCACTCCTATCATGGCAACAGCAGAAAAAATTTTGAATTTTCCAAATTCGTGGCAAAATCAACACATAGTTTTTGTTTTCCCACATATGATGGCAACGGCAGAACTTAGTTTGAGTTTTCCCCCATATAATGGCAACAGCAGAACATATTTTGAGCTTTCACTCCTATCATGGCAACAGCAGAAAAAATTTTGAATTTTCCAAATTCGTGGCAAAATCAACACATAGTTTTTGTTTTCCCACATATGATGGCAACGGCAGAACTTAGTTTGAGTTTTCCCCCATATAATGGCAACAGCAGAACATATTTTGAGCTTTCACTCCTATCATGGCAACAGCAGAACATTTTTTTTTAATTTTCCCCCATAGCATGGTAACAGAAGAACATAATTTGAGTTTTCCCCCCACATCATGTAAACAGCATAATATATTGTCGCGTATCGGGCGTATATCGCGACAAATAAATTCTCGATGTATTCGATGTATCGAATTTTATTTCACATTCGCACTTACAATCACCCAGATTACAGATTTACGGTTACTGCTATCTGCAGTATCACAATTAGTACACTCCAAATGCCAGAATACAACTGACTAGTTGCTAACTAACTCGGCGGTAGCTCCAGGACTCACTGACTCACTCAGTACAACTGACTGTGAATAGCCTTCGCTGCTCCCCATGTAGCCTTGATCGGACCATACGGAAAAGGCCACGTAATTGGCACACTTGTTCCCTGCGCCGTGTTGCTAGTAACGCTAGCGGTATTAACCGCTGTTACTACAGTAACAATCCTGTTTCGTCACCGTTACATTACCGTGCGGAGGAGGGGAAGGGGAGCGCGGACTCACCCGCCGCGTCACTGCTGGTGGGGGGTCTCCTTTGCGGAACATGTCACACTGCTCCCTCCTTAAGGCTGTTCGTCCCTAATAGCCTAGCGGTGCATCCCCGTTCGTTTTCCGTCCCGTAGCTGTGCTTGCGGTGTCTCCTGTTGTTTCGGTTTCTCTTCTTGCAGCGACAATTCTTCGTCCGTTACGTCCGATCCCCCCTTAAGACCAAGTTCCTCTCGAGTGGTTTCCTTTCAGCTCGCCAGAAGATCACATTCATCCATCGCTTTTTCCCATGGCACATTCACTCTCTCTGGGGAGGCCGGTTCCTCTTCCTCTTCCGTGCCTGCTTCTTTTTTCGTTTTGGAGGGCGTCGACCCCTCCACAGTGTCCAAATCTTGCCGTGTCGTAGGCAGACAGAAAATCTGGCTACTCGCTTGGCGATCTGCACGCTGACAATCTCGTAGATGGTCTTCTTACAAATTCTCCCTTCTTGGTGCGATCGCTGTCCTGATCTACACCATCCGATGACACCCTTCGTTGTCACTTTTCCGTCTGACATCCGAAGTTTCCCTGGGGACTTTCCTTCTTGGAGTCATTTCTCCAACGTCGTGCCACTGTCGCGCGACTGGATATCTTCCTGCAGATGGCAGCCAACTTTATCCGGGACGCAGGATCTCGTCGGGTCCAAGATTTCCTGAAGATGTTCCCCTTGCGCCATGCCAATCTTGCAGAGATAGACACCCTCCTGCTGACGACGGCCAATTTATTCTGGGGTCCGCAATTATCCCGTGTCGAATTCTTTATATTTCGTCTATGTCGGTCCCTGCCCATTTTCTTCTTCGGTTCTCCGACCGGCATTAGTTCGGCGTCTTGTACGGGTACCTCTCGTAGTTCTGCCGCCTCAGGTTTCCTGTTCGCTGAAGTCGGCTCTTCTTCTGGACGTGCCTCCATTTCTGGGCAGGCCATCGTCACTCCGACCGGTATCACTATGGGAACCTCTTCTTGTTGTGCCGTCGCAGGTTTCGTGTCCACTGGGGCCGGCTTTTCTTCTTCTTGCCCGGTTTTCGGGTAAGCGTCTAATCTTGCCATGAAATCTTCGTGATATGTTTTCATGTTAGCCTCCATTCTTGCCATTAAATCCTTATGGTCTTTCAACCTATTGGCTTCCAGTTCTTCCAGCTTTTTATTATTAGTTGAAAGCCTTGCTCCTCCATTTTGTAGCAGTCAGATACTTTATGCACAATAATTCAATTATTTGTCAGGCGTGTTTAAGTTCGTAAAAATTCTGACACCAAATTATCATGTGTTTTGAGTTCGAAGCTCGTCGGTCACGTGTGTAACTTCTAATCCCAATTCTGACACCAGTTGTCGCGTATCGGGCGTATATCGCGACAAATAAATTCTAGATGTATTCGATGTAGCGAATTTTATTTCACATTCGCACTTACAATCACCCAAATTACAGATTTACGGTTACTGCTATCTGCAGTATCACAATTAATACACTCCAAATGCCAGAATACTACTGACAAGTTGCTGGGAAACTCGGCGGTAGCTCCAGGACTCACTGACTTACACAGTACAACTGACTGTGAATAGCCTTCGCTGCTACCCATGTAGCCTTGATCGGACCATACGGAAAACGGCCACGTAATAGGAACCCTTGTTGCCTGGCGCCGTGTTGCTTGTAAAGCTAGCGGTAGTAAACGCTGTTACTACAGTAACAATCCTGTTGCGTCACGGTTATGTTACCGTGCGGAGGGGGAGGGGAGCGCTGACTCACCCGCCGCGTCACTGCTGGTGGGGGGTCCCCTTTGCGGAACATGTCACAATATTTTTAGTTTTCCTATATTATAGAACAGCAAAACATAATTTGTGTTCTCAGCATATCATGGCAACACGAGAACAAATTTTGATTTTTTTACCATATCATGGCAAAATCAGAAGTTTGTTTGAATTTTACATCATATCATTACAAGAGAAGAACATTCTTTTTGACATTCCATCATATCATGGCAACAGCAGAGCATAGTTCTAGTTTTCCTCCACATCATGGCAACACCAGAATATTGTTTGGGTTTCCCCCAATCAAGGCAAGAACAGAATATAGTTTGAGTTTTCACCCATATCGAGACAAAAGGAGAACCTGGTTTGAGTTTTCCCACAAATCATGGCAACATCAGAACCTACTTTGAGTTTTCAACATAATCATGGCAACAGCAGAGACTTGTTTGAGTTTTCCCATACCATGGTAACATCAGAACATAGTTTGAGTTTTCCCCCACTTCATGGAAACAGAAAAATATATTTTGAGTTTTCCCCCATATCATGGCAACAGCAGAACATAGTTTGAGTTTTCCCAAATATTATGGCAATAGCAGTATATTTTTCAGTTTTTCCCATATCATGGCAACAGCAAAACATATTTTGTGTATTCCCACATATGATGGAAACGGCAGAACATAATTTGAGTTTTCCCCCATATCATGGCAACAGCAGAACATAGTTTGAGCTTTCAAACATATCATGGCAACAGCAGAAAGATGTTGGAATTATCCTCAATACCATGGTAACAGAAGAACATAGTTTGAGTTTACCCCCACATCATGGAAACAGCAGAATATATTTTGAGTTTTCCTCCATATCATGGAAACAGCAGAACATAGTTTGAGTTTTCTCTTATATCATGGCAAAAGCAGAATATTTTTTAGTTTTCAAATAATATGCACTAGCAAAACATATTTTGTGTTTTCCTACATATAATGGCAACGTCAAAACTTAGTTTGAGTTTTCCTCCATAACATGGCAACAGCAGTTCATAGGTAGAATTTTCATAAATATCATGGAAACAGCAGAATATAGTTTGAGTTCTAAAACATATCACAGCAACAGTAGAACACATTTTGAATTTTAAACATATCATGGCAACAGCGTAATATAATTTAATTTCTCCCCCATATCAAGACAACAACAGAACCTAGTTTAAATTTTCTCTTTTATCATGGCAACTGCAGACTCAAGTTTGTATTTTAGCTCATATCATGGCAACAGCAGAACATAATTTGAGTTTCCAAATTTATAATATCATCAGCAGTATATAGTTTGAGATTTCCCATATCTTGGCAACAGCAGAATATAGTTTGATGTTTATACAATATAATGGTAACAACAGAACATAGTTTGAATTCTACCCCATATCATTACAACAGAAGAACATAGTTTGACATTCCACCATATATTGTCATCAGCAAAACATAGTTCTAGTTTTCCTCCACATCATAGCAACAGCAGAATATAGTTTGGCTTTCTCCCAATCAAAACAATAGCAGAATTTAATTTGAGTTTTCCCACATACCATGAAAAGAGCAGAACATAGTTTGTGTTTTCCCCAATATCATGGCAACAGCAGAACATAGTTTGAATTTTCCCCCATATTATAACAACAGCAGAACCTACTTTGAGATTTCCCCCAAATCATGGCAACAGCAGAGACTTTTTTGAGTTTCCCCCATGCCATGATAACAGCAGTAAATAGTCTGAGTTTCCCCCACTACATGGAAACAGAAGGATATATATTGAGTTTCCTCATATGGCAACAGCAGAACATAGTTTGAGTTTTCCCACATATCATGGCACCAGCAGAGACTTGTTTGAATTTTCCCCCAAATCATGGCAACAGCAAAACCTATTTTGTGTTTTCTCACATATGATTGCAACAGCAGTACATAACTTGAGATTCCTCCATATCATGGCAACAGCAGATCTTAGTTTGAGCTTTCAAACATATCATGGCAACAGCAGAATCTTGTTTGAATTTTCCTCCACAACATGGTAAGAGTAGAACATAGTTTCAATTTTCCCCCACATCATGGAGACAGCAATATATATATTGAGATTTCCCCCATATCATGGCAAAAGCAGAATATAGTTTGAGTTTTCGCCATATCATGGCAACAGCGTAAAATAATTTAATTTCTCCCCCATATCAAGACAACAGCAGAAACTACTTTGTGTTTTCCCACATATCATGGCAAAAGCAGAATATAGTTTGAGTTTTCGCCATATCATGGCAACAGCGTAAAATAATTTAATTTCTCCCCCATATCAAGACAACAGCAGAAACTACTTTGTGTTTTCCCACATATCATGGCAAAAGCAGAATATAGTTTGAGTTTTCGCCATATCATGGCAACAGCGTAAAATAATTTAATTTCTCCCCCATATCAAGACAACAGCAGAAACTACTTTGTGTTTTCCCACATATCATGGCAAAAGCAGAATATAGTTTGAGTTTTCGCCATATCATGGCAACAGCGTAAAATAATTTAATTTCTCCCCCATATCAAGACAACAGCAGAAACTACTTTGTGTTTTCCCACATATCATGGCAAAAGCAGAATATAGTTTGAGTTTTCGCCATATCATGGCAACAGCGTAAAATAATTTAATTTCTCCCCCATATCAAGACAACAGCAGAAACTACTTTGTGTTTTCCCACATATCATGGCAAAAGCAGAATATAGTTTGAGTTTTCGCCATATCATGGCAACAGCGTAAAATAATTTAATTTCTCCCCCATATCAAGACAACAGCAGAAACTACTTTGTGTTTTCCCACATATCATGGCAAAAGCAGAATATAGTTTGAGTTTTCGCCATATCATGGCAACAGCGTAAAATAATTTAATTTCTCCCCCATATCAAGACAACAGCAGAAACTACTTTGTGTTTTCCCACATATCATGGCAAAAGCAGAATATAGTTTGAGTTTTCGCCATATCATGGCAACAGCGTAAAATAATTTAATTTCTCCCCCATATCAAGACAACAGCAGAAACTACTTTGTGTTTTCCCACATATCATGGCAAAAGCAGAATATAGTTTGAGTTTTCGCCATATCATGGCAACAGCGTAAAATAATTTAATTTCTCCCCCATATCAAGACAACAGCAGAAACTACTTTGTGTTTTCCCACATATCATGGCAAAAGCAGAATATAGTTTGAGTTTTCGCCATATCATGGCAACAGCGTAAAATAATTTAATTTCTCCCCCATATCAAGACAACAGCAGAAACTACTTTGTGTTTTCCCACATATCATGGCAAAAGCAGAATATAGTTTGAGTTTTCGCCATATCATGGCAACAGCGTAAAATAATTTAATTTCTCCCCCATATCAAGACAACAGCAGAAACTACTTTGTGTTTTCCCACATATCATGGCAAAAGCAGAATATAGTTTGAGTTTTCGCCATATCATGGCAACAGCGTAAAATAATTTAATTTCTCCCCCATATCAAGACAACAGCAGAAACTACTTTGTGTTTTCCCACATATCATGGCAAAAGCAGAATATAGTTTGAGTTTTCGCCATATCATGGCAACAGCGTAAAATAATTTAATTTCTCCCCCATATCAAGACAACAGCAGAAACTACTTTGTGTTTTCCCACATATCATGGCAAAAGCAGAATATAGTTTGAGTTTTCGCCATATCATGGCAACAGCGTAAAATAATTTAATTTCTCCCCCATATCAAGACAACAGCAGAAACTACTTTGTGTTTTCCCACATATCATGGCAAAAGCAGAATATAGTTTGAGTTTTCGCCATATCATGGCAACAGCGTAAAATAATTTAATTTCTCCCCCATATCAAGACAACAGCAGAAACTACTTTGTGTTTTCCCACATATCATGGCAAAAGCAGAATATAGTTTGAGTTTTCGCCATATCATGGCAACAGCGTAAAATAATTTAATTTCTCCCCCATATCAAGACAACAGCAGAAACTACTTTGTGTTTTCCCACATATCATGGCAAAAGCAGAATATAGTTTGAGTTTTCGCCATATCATGGCAACAGCGTAAAATAATTTAATTTCTCCCCCATATCAAGACAACAGCAGAAACTACTTTGTGTTTTCCCACATATCATGGCAAAAGCAGAATATAGTTTGAGTTTTCGCCATATCATGGCAACAGCGTAAAATAATTTAATTTCTCCCCCATATCAAGACAACAGCAGAAACTACTTTGTGTTTTCCCACATATCATGGCAAAAGCAGAATATAGTTTGAGTTTTCGCCATATCATGGCAACAGCGTAAAATAATTTAATTTCTCCCCCATATCAAGACAACAGCAGAAACTACTTTGTGTTTTCCCACATATCATGGCAAAAGCAGAATATAGTTTGAGTTTTCCTCCATAACATGGCAACAGCAGTTCATAGGTACAATTTTCATAAATATCATGGAAGCAGCAGAACCTAGTTTGAGTTCTAAAACATATCACAGCAACAGTTGAACACATTTTGAATTTTAATCATATCATGGCAACAGCGTAAAATAATTTAATTTCTCCCCCATATCAAGACAACAACAGAAAATAGTTTAAATTTTCTCTTTTATCATGGCAGCTGCAGACTCAAGTTTGTATTTTAGCTCATATCATGGCAACAGCAGAACATAGTTTGAGTTTCCTTTTTTATAATATCATCAGCAGTATATAGTTTGAGATTTCCCCATATCTTGGCAACAGCAGAATATAGTTTGATGTTTATACAATATAATGGTAACAACAGAACATAGTTTGAATTCTACCCAATATCATTACAACAGAAGAACGTAGTTTGACATTCCCTCATATATTGTCTTCAGCAAAACATAGTTCTAGTTTTCCTCCACATCATAGCAACAGCAGAATATAGTTTGGTTTTCTCCACATCAAAACAACAGCAGAATTTAATTTGAGTTTTCTCACATACCATGAAAACAGCAGAACATAGTTTGTGTTTTCCCCAATATCATGGCAACAGCAGAACTTAGTTTGAATTTTCCCCCATATTATAACAACAGCAGAACCTAGTTTGAGGTTTCCCCCATATCATGGCAACAGCAGAGACTTGTTTGAGTTTCCCCCATGCCATGATAACAGCAGTAAATAGTTTGAGTTTCCCCCACTTCATGGAAACAGAAGGATATATATTGAGTTTCCTCATATGGCAACAGCAGAACATAGTTTGATTTTTCCAACATATCATGGCAACAGCAGAGACTTGTTTCAATTTTCCCCCATATCATGGCAACAGCAAAACCTATTTTGTGTTTTCTCACATATGATTGCAACATAACTTGAGATTTCCCCCATATCATGGCAAAAGCAGAACTTAGTTTGAACTTTCAAACATTTCATGGCAACAGCAGAATCTTGTTTGAATTTTCCTCCATAACATGGTAACAGTAGAACATATTTTGAATATGGCGGATACTGAGACTTACGGTTTGTCATCGGCTCCAGTCTCCATCGTTTCGGCAGANCATATATTGTCTTCAGCAAAACATAGTTCTAGTTTTCCTCCACATCATAGCAACAGCAGAATATAGTTTGGTTTTCTCCAAATCAAAACAACAGCAGAATTTAATTTGAGTTTTCTCACATACCATGAAAACAGCAGAACATAGTTTGTGTTTTCCCCAATATCATGGCAACAGCAGAACTTAGTTTGAATTTTCCCCCATATTATAACAACAGCAGAACCTAGTTTGAGGTTTCCCCCATATCATGGCAACAGCAGAGACTTGTTTGAGTTTCCCCCATGCCATGATAACAGCAGTAAATAGTTTGAGTTTCCCCCACTTCATGGAAACAGAAGGATATATATTGAGTTTCCTCATATGGCAACAGCAGAACATAGTTTGATTTTTCCAACATATCATGGCAACAGCAGAGACTTGTTTCAATTTTCCCCCATATCATGGCAACAGCAAAACCTATTTTGTGTTTTCTCACATATGATTGCAACATAACTTGAGATTTCCCCCATATCATGGCAAAAGCAGAACTTAGTTTGAACTTTCAAACATTTCATGGCAACAGCAGAATCTTGTTTGAATTTTCCTCCATAACATGGTAACAGTAGAACAGAGTTTCAATTTTCGCCCACATCATGGAGACAGCAAAATATATATTGAGATTTCCCCCATATCATGGCAAAAGCAGAATATATTCAGAGTTTTCCCACATATCATGGCAACGAATGAATTTGGATTGAGTCTTTTCCCATATAATGGCAACAGAAGGACTTAGTTTTAACTTTCACTCGTATAATAGCAACAGCAGAACAATTTGAGATTTTCAAATATCATATCAAGAGCAGAACATATTTTGAGTTTTCGCCATATCATGGCAACAGCAGAACATAATTTAATTTCTCAAATATATGATAACAAAAGAAGAACATAGTTTGAATTCTCAAACATGTCATGGCAAATGTAGGACATATTTTGAGTTTTCGCCATATCATGGCAACAGCAGAACATAATTTGAGTTTTCTCCCATATCATGACAAAAGCAGAACCTAGTTTGAATTTTCTCTATTATCATGGCAGCAGCAGTACTTAATTTGGGTTTTTGCACATATCATGGAAACAGAAGGACATAGTTTGAGTTTTGTCCCTTATAATGACATGAGCAGTAAATAGTTTGAGTTTTCCACATATCACGGCAAAAGCAGAACATGGTTTGATTTCTATAACTTATCATGGCAACAGCAGAACATAGTTTGAATTCTACCCCATAT
>NW_019723305.1:0-52487 GCF_002891405.2 Cryptotermes secundus
TTTTTTTTTTTTTTGTTGCGCCACAATTTGACGTTTTTGAGAATTGAGGTCCATGCAAAGTGCGTAGCGGTTATATTGAACTGATATGAACCAGTTCTCCTGACGACTTCTAGCGTTGAACCCAATACGAAATTTAATCCAAACCCATTTGATTATTTTCGAAGAGTAACGGTGTGGATTTTTTTCTTTCGTTTTATGCGCTCAATGCAGAGAACACATACAAATCGAAGATCGACGGCCGTGTGACGTCCTGAATTAGGGTTTGTTCTCTGTGAGCTCACATGTGCTGTGACACTTTTTATACCAGAATCTAATGTTCCACGGATTAATTACCTTGCCCCCGACGGTGATTGCGTCACAAGCGAAGTACTTTCACTCGGAAGAAAGTAGTTGCGACGTATTCATTTTGCTGATGTAAGTTCTCCCACAGATGTATCCACACGTTTCTTCAGATGAATGCAGTAATTATCCAGTGAAAGTATTTGAAATGTATCAGACCAGACAGAGACTTCCCACTGAGGAACTTCTAGTCTGCGGTCGACTGTAGCATCACAGACTGCCTACCACAGATCGATGGCATTGCAGTTCCTTTGGCTCCGTGGCCAGTGGGTGTACGAAAGGAGTACCACATTAAGACTGTGATCGATGGTTCACACTGTACTATCGTTATGAATGCGCAGGGGCATTAGATCAATAGGAATACGCAGTGTTTAAGATTTGAGGCTTTCACGGCGGTGACAAATCCCAGAAGACTGCTTTCTTCATAAATATACAATATTTGTAATATACACTTTATATATAATCCAAATGTCTTACAACTACGGCAACTGTCCTTAATATTAAAGAGACAAAATATTTGTTTTTAATATACCAATTATTCATTTTTATTAAAACCTGCGCTGTTCCCGCAGTTTAATAGTCTTGTATTTTTCATTCTAAAAAAAAGTTAGTTGCCAGTTGAACATGCTGTTGGAGGCTGCGAAAAGGAGCTTTGAAAATATCTACGATTTTATACATACCCATACTTTTTTTTTAACCGTGGACAGTGCAGATGGGCCCGGTTTGTCCCTGGAGGCCGCTCCAAGGCGACGAGTCTGAGACGGTAATATGTCCTGGGCATAATCAGCTTCACGTGTCGTTGCGTGGATGTTGCAAGGAGCATCAAAAACTACATTTGTAAAATATTTTGGTAGTGATACTTATTTTATACAAGATGCGCAGGTTGTTTTTTTACTAAATTCAGTAGGGCGACCAATTGAAATTGAACTTTAACTGCAGTTTTAATTTTAATTTCAAAATTGAGATAAGCAGTGCAGTGAACAATTTAGCATAACGAGGACACATGATGATGGCCGTATACGACCGAAACATATTGTGAATAAAGAAATGACTAACTCTTGTGTTACATTGTGACGGGAACATATATGCATGAAATAGTTTGTATTGCAACAGGATGCGGAAATACAATATTATGGAAGGTAAATTCGAATGTTAGCACTGAAAATTATAACACGTTTTACCGGTTACTTCTTGTATTATTCATGTTGTTGCACTTACGAATGTGTATACAGTAAAGCTACAATTTACATTTTGACAAATTGGTAGTTCGCAGGAACGCTTTGTGGATCAAGGTCCATCGTGAGAGGCTGTGGAAATCGTAACGCCTCAAACCAGTTACTTCCAGCTTTTTTGTATTATTCATGTCGTTGCACTTACGAATGTGTATACAGTAAAGCTACATTTTAAATTTTGACAAATTGGTAGTTCGCAGGAACGCTTTAACTAACTCTGTGAATCATGGTCCATCGTGACAGGCTAACAGTCGCCCAGCTAGACGAATTCCCCGCTTTGTTTCCATCCTGAAGGTCCATTATTATATTCACAGTAGGTCGCAACTGGCCTCTGTCCTGAGCCAGAAGAATCCAGTCTACATCAACACATTCTGTTATACTCTTCTTCCATGTGTGATGCATTCCCTGCTCATTTCATTCTCCTGTATATTCACTGAGTAATATTTAGTGAAGAATAACATTCAAATTCGGGGCGTGAAGCTGACCACTCACCTCCAGCTAGTGCCGAGATCAAGAAAATGTGGATCTATGCATCCGCTCCCCCATACTCCTTAATGGCGTAGTGCTTAAATTCATTGAGCACAAGGACAACTTTACCTTTTTAATGGCATTCAAATTAGGCTTTTCATTATGCTGTTTTCTCAGTCCTAATGTACATTTCAACTTCTCTGCTTCCTGTACTCACACCCTGAATCTATCTGCTTTAATTTGAGAGGCAAAGTTTAATTACAACCCCTACATTGCGTATGTGTGCGCATGCGCAAAGGAGGGAAGAATGTGGGCCACTTCACTAGACGTAAATTCACACGACTTTGAACCCGCTACAGAACCCCAGGTTGCATCCTGGAGTAGGGGTAGAAGCAAACGTTGCATATTTGCTCTGCTTTCTTATGGAGGCAGTTCCCATCATAAGGTACTTTCGTTTCATTTAGAATTCATACTCATGTTAGGGTTTACTTTGTTTTTTCATCCCCATCACACAGCATTCAGGGCCCCAGGCCGGTGTCATGAGGCCAGCGGCTCAACGTGTTTATCTCATTTAAGAATATTTAAGCTTCTTTTGGCTTATTTTGGACTTCATCCATCGTCTGGTGTGTAAAAGACAAAAGACCACGACGTTTCGGAGACTATCTGTCTCCGTCTTCAGGTGGGTGGGGAAGGATAAACCTACTCAGTTGGGCCCGTTAGAAAGAGCTACTCTCAATCACTGCCAGTCTCCGAAACGTCGTGGTCTTTTGTCTTTTACACACCAGACGATGGATGAAGTCCAAAATAAGCCAAAAGAAGCTTAAATATTCTTAAATGAGATAAACACGTTGAGCCGCANATGTTTAAGCTATTTGGATAAAACTGGACATAGTAACTGTATGAATTATTAATTTTAATCGTTCATTTGTTGTTTTATTTCTTGTCAAAAGAAATTGTGGAATTTGTGGCACAGTTTGTATTCTTAGTTGTGGAAAAGTCATCGCAAAGCGCAGAGTTGTATCGATTACGTAATGCGTGTAGTAGTGTGTTCACTCCAACACAAACACAGTAAAAATCATTACGTCTGGTTAGGCATTTTCTTATAGACGGCATTTTGGCTCACATAGCATTGAAAATCCCTTTTACTTATAGATAATTTCGTACCAGGTTTGAGGATCATTAAGTACTAATTTATGACTTCAAATAGCAACACATGCCATTTAACGAGTTCATCACAAAATTCAGCGTGGTGTGCTTCGTGTTGTTTCGTTGCTGTGGACACAGCAAACCAAATTTCAGGAGTAGATAGGCCTACCTAATTAAACCTTGCCCTGTGATTTGGTTTGTGGCCACATTCGGAGACTTGGGGATCAGTGTCCAAATTTGTGACGATAATGGACAAATTCCCATACAAATATAATTTTACTTAGGTCGGTTCAACCTTAATTTGTTCAATTGTTTCTCTTTCAGACACCTTCCCGAAATATCAGTGATAATTTGGATAAATGAGGTCTCCATGCTGATTCTTGGTAGTGGAATTTGCTCTGTAGTCGTTTCCGCTCTATAGAAGGTGCCGAATCAAAATTTGGACAGAGGCGGACTGACTTGAGTTTCTCTTTGTTTTCCTCAGTATCCCTAGACTGATACAGAGATCGTAATCATAATATGTGCCTTCCATGTCATGTTTCGCCCAAAAACTTTTGGTTTACACATAATTCGTCCCGCATTAGTTTTTTTTTGGGGGGGGGGGCGTTTCATATACTTTTCGGCGCCCACAACAAGGCAGTAGGTCATTTCATTTTACGCTGCTGCTTTTTCTTCCATTCCCATTCCGCTGTAATTTTCATGCAGAGATTCTTATTTTGTACACTTGTTTTGTGTATGAGATGGTGAAGTGATATCTCAAAATACAAAGAGTGCATGAACAGTTGTTAATACATAATTGTAGATGCAGTATTTATTGCAGTAAGATAATTGTTGAAATTTCCCAGCAGACCTCGAAGAGATCACATTAACGTCTTGAAACATGAATTTCTTGTAAATAAAATTTAAAGATTCATTCCCAACCTCAGAGGAAGCACGCTGCGGATTCTTTATAAAGACCATTTGATTTAAACTGTGTAGAGAAGCGTTCGTTCTTTATTCTGAGAATCACACGAAACACAGATTCAGTCTTTGGGCAAAAATTAAGAGATTTTTAATGTTCAAACAGGTAGTGCATATCTCTGTGCTTTGAAGGATAATCGTCAAAAAGAGGTGGATTTCTGTTATTCAATAAAAACAGATACAGTATATTATTCTTATTTAAACAAGCACAAGCTGCGTTAGAAACTAGACATTTGTAACGTTGTCCATGTACTGTATATAATTCGTGACAAAACTCGTGTCCCTGTTTTGAAAGAGAGAGATCATTTCCTGTAGCTCAGGTCAGACAAAGCAACATCTGTAGTTGTAGTGATAGAAGTCTTCTCAGTTGAGGATGAGGGGGTGCTTGTGTCACTACCCGAGGGAAACCCCGTGCTTAATGCCATCAACCCAGTATAAAATATAAGTCAGCTTCAACTGTCAAGAAGTATAGTGTGCGTTATCAGAACGCGGTAGAAAGGAATGCTGAATCGAGACCGGTTCTTGAAGTACGCTTCAGAGACAAATGATCCAAATGATGATAATCGAAAAGAGAATTGTCTTCGGGAATGTGACGCCACGTAATCTGGTAGAGGCTCAGACGATTTGGAGGAATGTATTGTCTATCTTCAGGGTCGAAGAGTAATCCAGGCAAGAAGCATGCAGACGGCTGAGTGAACCAAGTCCAAGGGACGTGATCGACTGTCAGTCGGTCTTTCAGTTTTGTTGTTGAGTCCATTTTGGGACTCATGACCATGTTCTTCAGTCTGTGTAAACACCTGGGAGTATTTTCTGTTGTGGAGTATCTTGTTGGTCGAGAGGAGTCTGTCCTTAGTCAAGTCTGTCTTATTCATCGTCACAGTAATTTCACGTTTAGTTTTACACAAATCTGTAAGTGACGCATACATGCAGTATAGTCAAACTTGTATCCATGCTTAATTAATTAAGCGCCACGCCATGAAGGCATATTGTGATTAAAGGTGAAGCTCTGTCATTCTTGACCTCGGCACTATGAATGTGAGTGGTCAGCTTCAGGCCAGGGCCGCTTTATGCTCAGAGAAAGAGCCCCCGGTGTCCATTGGGTAGGCTGGGTGGGCCCCAGAGCCGGTCTGGACGCTGTGGAAAGGAGAAAAATGTCTGCCGGCAGTCGGACCCTTGTCGTTCAACCCCTCGCTGTACCGACTCAGCTATCCCAGTCCGCTGACAGATGCATATATACATATGTACAGTACATACAAGGCCTCTATCAAATCTTTGAATAGAACTACGAAGGCAGCCTAGTCACTTAACGGTCGAAAGCTTGATGACCATTAAGTTGAAACCTTTTGTATTTTCGAGGGAGCCGCGCATGGAGAACGTGAGTATAGGCCTTTGTAGGAGCCGAGAGTTAACCAATAGGAGTAGGGAAATAAAGGAATGTAGCCCTTAAAAGGGCGGGAGAAAAGTGGCACAGGTACCGATGGGAGGTCGAGGTGCGGCAGCGATAGGCACTGTAGGCAGAGCGCTGGAAAATGAAAGGAGGAAGTTGCTCCGGAAGGAGCAGCGAGGAAAGTTACGGCACATGGGTGCGAAGAGAAGGACGCAAGTGGGCCACATCTCAAAAGATAGTACTTTTCATAGTCACCGCTGAGAGGACCTTAGATCCAACACAAGTGCACAGGAACTTACAAGGTGGACTGCGGCATTTCACAAGGAGTTGGGCTATTTACATACTTACAGTAATGGAACGTTTATAACAACACCTAGAATGTTTTGGAGCCGGAATAGCTCAGTCGGTATAGCGACAAACCTTCAGGCTGGAAAAGCAAAATGTCTGTGTTTTTTCCTGGGAGGGGCAAAGGATTTTACTCTTCTCCGCAGCATCCAGACCGGTTGTGGGGCGTAACCCAGCTTCCTAACAATGGGTACCGGGGACTCTTTGCCCTGAGGTAAAACGGCTGTGGCGTGAAGCTGACCACTCGCCTCCATCTTTTGCCAAACGTAAGAATGCGGGGAGCTGTACAGTCACCCTCCCATTCGTCTTAATTCCATGGTGTTTACTTACGCACAGGGACAACTACACATGTGTCTAGAATGTTCAACCAGCTATGTAAGATGCAGGGAGTTGTCAACAATTACGCGTTTCCTTTGGCGTACAGTGTGCAGAGGACGAAATAAAAGTTGCACACATATTCTAGCAGTTGAATTCGGCACAAACAGTGAACCTGGCTCCAGAACCGCATTGCGCCACGGTGAATTAGGACAACTACAAAATCAGACTACACCAGAGGCAGTGTTTCGCAATTTAATTTGGCCACTGAACCTTTTCACACTCGAAGAATGTTCACGGAACCCCTAATAAAATGTTTATATATGAAACTGAAAAAAACTAGACCATAAATAAATAAGCATGACAAAAAAAAAGTGTTAAACAAGGTGTAAGATGAACATATTTAATTGCACATAGAAGCAAAAGTCACATTTAAAGATTACGAAAAGTTGAACTGAAAATTAGTAATACTACATACTTGCAATTTTTAGTGCGAAAAGCTGTTTTGCTTTTTTTCTTCACAAATAAGTGTGGCTTGATACTGGAAAGTTGAACATCCAGATCTGGGGCCACATGTAGTCTATTTTGTTACTGCATAATTCGAGAAATCAGTTTCAAACGTCTGGCGAAAGGTAACAGCTGACGAATTGCGCGTCTTGATAAAGCTTTTTTTCGCTTAGGCAAAAACACACTTTAATTTATTAATTTCTTCTTTCGAAAATGACATTTATAGTCTAAAGAACCCCCAAAATGAAAATTTTAAGCAAAACTTATAATAATAATAATAATAATAATAATAATAATAATAATAATAATTTAATACTTCTCGAAATTAGAACGCTGAGCTGCAGATGTCGGTACAGTGCACCGCACAGGACGTTTAAAGGGTGCATAACACTACTCAACTTCATGTCAGTGGGGCCGGCGGTTTCTGGACAACACTTCCTGCTTGCAGCGGGGTGGTCGTTGATGGGACCACCATGCAGACGAAGAATTCAGACTTGCGTCGTTCTTGTAGTGACGTGCGGTCTGACCGAGCCGGTCCGGCGCCACTACTTGTTAGGGCCGTTTTAAAATAAAGTGACCGTGGAGAGGACGTTCCTTGCGGGCTCTGATTTCGTCACGTCATTCTCAACCTGTGACCAGTGTACCTCCAGAAACACAACAACCTCAAAACAGCGCCATGCGACAGTCTGAAGTCTGCATGGAAACTACGAGAAGATTGTGTGTATTCGGATCCCCGTTCCGGGTGATAACCTAAGTAACCGAAAGACTGGAAATAAAAGTTTCGTAACCGCCAAATTATTAACCACATTCCCAAACTGGACACTTTACACCTAAATTTTAATCAGTTTATTGCCCTCCAAGATGATCTACGGATGAATANGTCTTAGCGCTTGCCGCTCTTTACTCCCAAAAGGATTTCTTATACTCATTACTGTTAGAGACTGTGTCGAACCCAGGACCATAATGCGTCTGGAAGTATTAGTTCAATTGAAAAAAATTCTTTAACCTCATCGGCAATCTAACCCGCGACCTTCCGGTTTGTAGAATAGTGTGTCAACCAATTGCGCTACCGCGTTTCCCCAATAACATTTATGACATTATGAAATATGATTAAGGAGAACGTTCTTGGTTTTGAATACGTCAACGTCCCTGTAATAGTAATAATAATAATAATAATAATAAATGGAACCAAGGCGTACAAACAGACACAGATGTTCTGGCAAACAGGCCAGACATAATAATTAAAAACAAGCAAAAGAAAACTTGCATACTTATAGATGTATCAGTACCATCGGATAGGAATGTAGTACAAAAAGAAGCAGAGAAGAAATTAAAATATAAAAATTTAAGCATCGAAATTCAGCGAATGTGGAACATGAAATGTTTTGTGATACCAGTAATTATTGGAGCCACGGGTACAGTCACGAGAGGGTTGAGAAAATATCTGGAACTAATTCCTGGAAAGCACTCCATAGATTCACTGCAAAAAACAGCTATCCTGGGAACATCACACATACTACGGAAAGTGCTACAGTGCGAAGCTTGAAGCCTGAGTGGTGAGGTGCATCACTGGTTCAAGAAAAGTAATGCCAGGAAATAAACCTGTGACAAGAGATGATGATAATAATAATAATAACAGTAATCACTTATGATTTTTATATTGTATTGGAATTTGCGGAATGCTGTTTGGGAAACACAGTCTTGAGTAAAAATGAAGTTAGGGTCCGTGAAGATAGCTGAATTCTAGTACTATCGCCGAGCATAGTGGTATAGCAGTAACGTTATAGATTATATTACAGAGGGACCGGGATACCGGCTATCCTGTCTGAATTTTTCGTGTTTTTACTTAGTTCCTCCAAGCGAATGCAGGGATGATAACTCAATTAGGTACGACCCTCTCCTTTCAGTTCCTTTCCAATTCATCCTACCAGTCCATGTTATATACAGTAGAACTTGGTTATAACGTCATCAAAGGGACCTAAAAATAGTGTCGTTATAAACGAATGTCGTTGTAACCGAAATGGGCACTTCCACAGTAGCCTTATGTTAGTCACGTAAAAATCTACCAAAACCGAGTTAAAATGTTGCATTTTTTAGTGAAATACGTAGTTAAGTACAGACTAACGTAACATTAACGTGGAATTGCCCAAATGTGTAATATCAAAGACATATTACAGCGCTTTTCACTGACAATACACACCGCACTAATACTGTATATTAAAGGTAGGCCTACTCACCAAATTACAGTAGATTACATCAATTGTTGTGCCTTACTGTACCTAGATACGAGTACAGTAATCAGTTATCTTCATCTGTTTCCTGTTACTTTCCCAATACACACTTTCTAAATTACGTTCAATGTCCATATCAGAGAAATTCGGGAATGAAAATGACGTTACATACGAGGTTGATGCATTTGTGCATGTCGTACTAAGCAAGGTATAAAAACAGTTGCTTTATGAGGAATTAGTTCGTACCATTGAATATTTGACGCAATACACAAGGTGTCGCAGAAACCGATGTTGCTATAACCAAGTTTTACTGTAGTATTAACTACTGACGGCGTTACAGAATCAGGCACAAAAAATTTTCTACCATCAACATACGAGAAAAAGTCGTTGAGCAGAGTGCCTTCAATAGCGGACTAAACCTCCATGGACGGAGGAGAAATTGCGGACGTAAAATAAACGCGACCAGAAGCAAAAGAGTAGACGGGACATCTGGACGCGACTAGTTTCTCATTCTTCCCAGCTAAGTGAACTAGGCAAACAGCAAACAGAATGCCATAGTTGATACATAAAATACCGCCGTGATATATTCGTGGCAATATATTTAATCAGTTTCCAGTCGTGCCCTCTTCCCTTGAATTTAAATTGTTCTTTGCAAATTTAGTAGATGAAATTAGAGCAAAAGATTTTAAGATTACGTATGGAAATACTGGATGGGTCACCTTTTATACTTGTGATCTCATTACAGAGACCATTCGCGAGGCAACGTTACCAGAAATATCTGTTTTCAAACGTGTTACCATGTAAGCTAGTGAGAAACCTCTCTTCGATGTTAACCTGCACAACAGAATTGACGCGATTCTTCGATTTGCCATATAATTGAGCAGGAAAATAGTGTCAGCTTAAAGAATGTGTTTAATAATAGTAATAAGATATAGATGTTCTTTGAAAAGAGTTGCAGACTTGGTGTCACGTCCCATATTTGGAAAGCCTTGTTTTTAATAATTTTAAATTTGATGTTGCACATCCCGGTCCCGAAATGTCATTGCAATTATCGCGACATGAAGATGTTGAAACATTGCTGGCAGCCTCCCTCTGCGCTGTACGTCTTCCAAGAAATTTTGTCTTTCTTCCGCGAATGGTGAGCTCGTCGGTCACCTTCTGTTCACGTAACATGTTGCCCTTCTTGCTGTGAGGCGGTGACATAAATTGGCATGACGCAGGTTTTGCGGTTGGCTGAGGGACAGTGTACTCTCTAACCTGAAAATATTAACGGACTAACTCCATGGTTCAGAGGTAAGGTAAAGGCAAAATTGCCCCTGTGCTTAGCTAATTAACCACTACACCATGAAGACGTATGGAGGAGTGGATGTATAGATCCACATTTTCTTAACCTCGGCACTAGCTGGAGGTGAGTGGTTAGCTTCGTGCCCCAGCCGCTTTACCCCCGGGGAAAGAGCGCCCGATACCTATCGGATAGGAGGCTGGGTGTGCCCCAGAGTCGGTCTGGACGGCGTGGGGAGGGGAAATTCTGGACCCCCCCTGGACACGAACTCTGAATCCTTAGTCGTCTAGCGAAAGTATATAGTCAACTGAGGTAGTCAATGAATTCCCCGCCGTTTGTGAAACCTGAAGATTTATTATCGTGTTGACAGGAACTTGCCATTGGACCCTAACCTAAGCCAGACGAATCCTGGCTACATCGTCGCGTCAAATTTCTGTAGTCGCATTTTCATATTGTTCAGCGATTTACACATAGGTCCCTAAGTGGTCTCGTCCCTTCATGAACCAACTTCTTGAACCTCTTATGCATGCTATATGCCCTTGATCTGATCGCCATAATAATACGAGTTATTACTTACCTACCACCTGGCGCTACAGCCCTGGGTGATCCTTGGCCTCCTCTACAACCAGTCTCCACTGCTCTCTGTTAATTATTAGAATGATCAAATCAAAGAGGGTGACTTCGGCGGGGCATGTAGTGTGCATGGTAGAAAGAGCAATTCATGCCAAGTTTTGGTATGAGAACATTAGTTAGACCTAAGCGCAGATGGAAAGCTACTATTAAAATGGATCTTAAATAGGAAAAAGGGGGTGTGGACTGGATTTGATCAAGGAAAAAGGGGGAATGTGGACTGGATTGATCGTAAACTTCAGGATCCAGTAGCAGGACCTTGTGAACGCGGTAGTATGCTTTCGGGTTTCATGAAATGCTGGCATTTTCTTAACAAGCTGTGCCACTCTTGTTTTCTTATTGAGTTAAATTCATTAATAATGTGTAATGAATACTACAAATTATGAAACTTCTCCATACTCCTACTACGTTCTCCCTTGTTAAGTCCAGCTGTTTTTTCTTCCTCCTGTGTCTAAACCCTCGGGATCTGTGTCCCTTTCTTCACACTTGTATGCGGTTGTTACGTTGAGGCGTTGTTGGCCCCCACTCATCTTGCTATACTAATTTAGAACCAAAACTCAAATGTTAGAAATGCATTGTCATTTGAGGTTGTAATGTTTCGTTTAATTTTGAATAGTTTCGTGAAGCATGGTCTTACAAGTGCGGTAAATGAACATCAAACGTAAAATGTCAGTGAACACATTTGGAAACTACTTTCAAATGAAGGACTTTTTGCCCGTCTTGCTCTTCTGAACGCACTGAAATAATTTTGAAACATTCCTGTTAATAGTGGTTGTGGTTTGCGTTTACTCAGAACAGGAGTGCAGTGGCAGGTTCTTCCAGTGACGTAAAGGAGCCAGCGTTCCATAAGAAGGTGGAGTTCCTTGATCACACTTATAAAATGTATTTTTTTTCAGCCTGCACTCATTGCCGGCAAACTTGTGAAAAGACGCACGGACAGTTTCAGTATTATAGAATAACCCGCAAGCCTCACATTGTCATGCAGAAAATTCCACCCGTCTGTCCACATGTTCTCCCCTGAATCTAATAACGAATTTCAGTTGAATTTGGTATTTGGACCATATTGAAAAGTCGTTGGATTAATTTAATTTTGATTCATGTTGGATTGTGTCCTAAGCCCAAATCGAATTGTATACAACCAATCGGTATTTGGTTTTGCGTATTCCTAGTTTCTAATGTGTGTACGTACGCGAACAGTCGATGGTTTCCACATCAACAGATCCGCATTTACTACGAGCAGGACTAATGGCATCTGACACAACTTTTCTATCTTGCAGAAATTTTATTGCGACACATATTTTTGTATCTTGTTGTTCTGTAGATAATGCTGTAATATATCTTTAGTGTTTAGTGAAGCGGCCTCCGTAGTCTAGAGGTAACGTTCCCACCTCATGACTCGTGGTACGCGGGTTCAAATACCCGGCGGAGGTCGTCGAATTTTTAAGGGCGGAAAAATTCAGGGAGTAAGTCCTCCGGGAGGTACTTTAAGCCGTGGGTCCTGTGTCGTAGCTTTACAGCACGTAAAAGAACCTCATATCTCCAAAGGAGATCACTGAGCCAAATTCAAGGACGTTTCCCGCCCAACAGCAGTCTCTAAGGCCTCTGATAGATGGGGGAAGCATTATAGATACTGCCAAGCCAGTTGAGAACTCGCTGGCTCGGTCGGGACTGATAGTATGC
The DNA here is from genome assembly GCF_002891405.2 of Cryptotermes secundus. Classification (NCBI taxonomy): domain Eukaryota; kingdom Metazoa; phylum Arthropoda; class Insecta; order Blattodea; family Kalotermitidae; genus Cryptotermes; species Cryptotermes secundus. The sequence continues at coordinate 12,523 of NW_019723305.1, forward strand.
ACTATTATCGGTAGGGTATGGAGACTGGTAGAATATCATAGAGGGAAGCACAATGGACCAATACTGGTCTAAGTGCGTGGGGAAACCCAACCTCTCCAATAACTAACTAGTGTTTAGTGAAGCTAAGGACAACGGAGTACGGGTTTACGTTTGTTAACGGCGACAACAGTACCCATACCCGTAACCCCCAATTTCTCGTAAGTTTGCCATACGCGGAGTTCATCATGAAAGTGGCCTCGGCGGTTGCGTGGGATTTCTGTACTATGGAGATGACAGTCACATTGTATTTTTCTGAACATGCTAAAAGTAAATTGAGGCATATGTGGATAGCGTTGGCTGAAACATGATGTACGAATTTTGTATTTCAGCATCCTGTTGCAATTGTTCACATTAGCGTCCATGTGTCTATAATCCGTCTAAATTGCAACACTTTTTATTTTAAGCTTCGATACACTCTCTAACACTACATGTTTCGGCCTCAAACGGCCATCTTCAGGTGTTTTTTCTTACAGATATTCAATTAAGATTGTGTCGAAACTGCTACACTCTTTCACTGTTCCAATTCATTTAAAGAAACCATACGCTGTAGTCTTCTTTTTAATTAAAATAATATAAAATTCTTTTATAATTTGTTACTTACAATACTTACAATAAGTAACAAATTATAAAAGAATATTTGGACCGAAGAGGGATGAGGCAACAGGAGGTTGAAGAAAACTGCATAATGAGGGGCTTCATAACTTGTACCCTTTTCCAAGCATAATTAGAATGATCAAGTTAAAGAGGATGAGGTGTTCAGGGCATGTAGCACGAATGGGGGAGAAGAAGAATGTATATAGGATATTGGTGGGAAATCCAGAAGGAAAGAGACCACTGGGAAGACCAAGGCGTATGTGGGTGGACAATATTAAAATGGTTCTTAGAGAGATAGGATGGGATGTTATGGATTGGATTGATCTGGCTCAGGATAGGGACCAGTGGAGGTCTCTTGTGAACACGGTAAAGAACCTTCGGGTATCATAAAATGCTGTGAAATTCTTGAGTAGCTGCAGAATTGGCGGCTTCTCGAGAAGGGCTTAGCTCCATGAGTAAGTAAAGTGTACTTTCCTGTTATGTAGAATTCTAGTCGTGCATGTAAAAGTAAGTAAAGTTATCCCTGTAGCAGGCCGTGAAGGCCCATAGGGTTGTGAGATGTTGAGGCTCCCACATTTTCTAGTCAGTTGGCTCATAGATGACGGCAAGGTTGTCAGCCCTACGCGCCGGCCTCCCTTTACCCCCAAGAATATTCCTGGTACTGATTTCTGTTAGAGGCTGAGTCGACCCCAGGGCCATAATGCTGCTGGAAGGATTAGGTCAATTTAAAAATATCCAATGACCTCATCGGGACTTGAACCCGCGACCTTCCGGCCTGTAGCATGGTGCCTCAACCAACTACGCTACCACGCGCCCCAGTCGTGCAAGTATGTTAGTATTTTATTTCATTTTAGATTTGTGTGAAGCTTGTTAAGAGTAAATTCTGTCTACGTTAAATTTGTCGCATGTAACCTCAAAGTTTCGCACTGTTGCTAATTTTCTAACTTTTGACTTAGAAAACATTTCGCACTTAATGTGTAATGTCTCCGTACCATAGTTCACTTACACAGTTCCAATTGCCATCAAATCAGGAACTAAAGACAATTTTCGTGTTGCCTCCATGTTATTTTACGTTCCTTGGAAGAAACCGCCCCTGTAAAAGTTGTATATTTTTCGAATATATGTTACGAATTTTTCCATCGCCCTAAATTAAGTGACGCCAATGACGCTCTCGTTTCATGACTTCGCGGCGTCGTCATGTTGTTATTGATCGTAGAAAAATAAAGCCCGTTTGGGGGTCACCAATGCCATAACGTTCATACGAAGTGGTTAGTAAGCTGAGATGTAGGAGAGACACAAACAGCGTGCTGATCTCTTAATGCTTTTCCACTGAAGTAAAGTAAAAGGCTAAAAATACAAATACAGTTTCAAATAAAATTCAGACGAACGTGTAAGGCTTAAGGTAACGCGTGCATATTTAAACAACAGAAACATTTCCAATTAAGAAAACTTATGAACACAACCATCGTAATCAAGGAAATGTCCGGGAAGGGGGTAGTCTGTTGGTGATAACACGTTACATTAATAAGGCAGTTTTGCACCCAGGAGGGAATTGATGTCGATTTTATTAAGAAAGTCTTGACGGACAGATTAAATGTACGTAGTACACGTTCACTGGACTGAAAAAATTATGGCACCCTTGCAGTTCGAAGTTATATATTTCAGTTCATTTCATAGTAGGTTTACTGTCGTGGTGGCTAATGGCACACGACTGCCTGTTTTTTGGTGTGCCAGACACGCTTAAATTTCACAGGAAACATATGCGGGTAGACGTTAATGATATTTGCTGATACAAATATTATGTTTTTGGACATTCTCCATCATCATGCCTCTAAGAACCGTCCTGTTTATCTGTTTATTTTTTGTTTTTTAAACAGGACGGTTATTAGATAGAGACAAGACGAGGGACAATGTCCAAAAACACAATATTTTTACCGATGTACCTTCGTCACAAACTTTTAGATCTTATGTTTTCTGATCTTCATGAAGATTTTACGTGATCGGTTTACTTGGACATCAGTTAGATTCCTGAAGAAAGCAGTCTTCTGGGATTTGGCACCGTGTATATGTGGTGTTAACCGACGTTTTGGAGGAACGTATCGCCTCCATCTTCAGGGTAGAAAAAAATATAAGAAATCTGCAAGCGAAGAGACCGTGAGAACCGTTACCGGAGGCGATACGTACCTCCGAAACGTCGGTTAACACCACATATACACGGTGCCAAATCCCAGAAGACTGCTTTCTTCATAGTCACCGCCGTGAAAGCCTCAAATCTTACACAGATTCCTGTTTTGAAAAGACAAAAAAGATCTTCCAAATCTTGGTAAACTAGTTCAAATTTCGTGATAAATACTAAATATGCTTCGCATATTCAAATAATGTCAACAGAAAGAATATACTTACTGCATACTTTTAACACCCAGGCATAACACGTTCGTACCCGGTGACAAACATCTCCTGAGACATTTCCTGTCCAGTATAAATACAAATAGCGGTGTCATTAGCATCGTACACAATTTATCCAGTATTCTTCTCTAAAAGTCGATTCCATATCTCGGCGAATTTGTTGGAATCATCATTGTGGATTTCAGCTTAATAGATCAACTACTGCTCAGATATTTTTTTTTTCGTTCGTAAGATACTGAAGAAAGTTATAGGAGGATGAGGCAATACGTAAGCTATGTGTATAGACTATAAGAAAGTCTCACATTCAGAGGGGAGCGAAGTATCGTGCAACTTTCACATTGATTTTGGTATACCCATAAAACTAGTTAGGATAATTAGAATTGTTTTAATCGAAACCTATGGCAAATCCTTGGAAGTAAACATTTGCCTTATACACGTACATTTCCTATTCAGAATGATCTGAAGCAAGGAGGTGCTTTATCGCCTTTGCTTTTCAACTTTGCTTCAGAATGCGCCTTTAGGAAGGTCCAGAAGAACGGTGTGGGACTGAAATTGTATGGGACACGTCAGCTGCTGGTCTATGTTGATGTTAATTTATTGCGAGATAACATAAATACCTTATAGATAAACACAGAAGCTTCTAACTAGGTTGGTCTAGAAGTCTTGGCACTATCATAACGCAAAGATAGCTAACAGGTCATTTGAAAATGTGGCATAATTAAGATATTTTGGAACGACCTTAAGAAGCCGGAATTTTATTTGTGAGGAAATTAAGAGCAGATGAAATTCAGGTAATGCTTGCTTCCACTCAGTTCAGAACAATTTGTTTTCTCTCCTGCTGTCTAGAAACCGATCAAGTGTCCGTCTTTAGAACCGAGCTATCAAATAGAACAATAACATATCTGGAATGATAGCATTTGCTTCATATTGGCCCAGTGTTGACCATATTTTACATACCCACCTATAACTGAAGGAGAGCGTTTTCCTCCCTGAAATTACAAAATTCGCAATACCGCGTCTAAAATGACATCCTCTGATTTGCCCCACGCATGTCCGTTCTTTCCTTCAGGATTCCTAAAGTGACCAAGCCCAAACTCATGAAATTAACTAAATAACTATCTAACCCCATGGAGAAGAGTTCCTGAGAAGCTGGTGGTTGCTCAGCTAGTCAAGAATGTCTAGCAAATTCATTAGCCCTCCCGTATTCACATCAGCCCGCTACTGGGTCCTGTTAAGGTCGAATCCGGTCCATACAATAACATATCTTTCTTCAGAAGCCGTTTTAATATACTCTCCACACGCACATGACCTAACCTGGGATCGAATCCCGGCCGCCGCCGTGGAAAACCGGGGACTAACCGCCCGAGCTATGCTGTGGCCGGGTTTTCAGATGAATTGTATGTGAATTTCTCGAAGCAAATGTGGATATGTAATTGGGACAGAACTGTGAGTGGGAAATAAAGCTTATTTCCCAATTCTTTTGTATGTATATATTTGACTTAAAGTACAATTGACAAAAAATCCGACAGTACGTCCTTTTCGAGCACCGCCCTACCCCTCGAAATATTAGTCGTCTCCAAGGGGATTGTGCAATAATGTGATGAGGTTGGGAAATAGTATGATTCTGCTCTTGCGACTGCATGCTACTGAGTGGCTTGTTTCATCGTTGAAAGGATGCGGTGCTGATAACCGATAAAATGTGCATTGGTTACAGTGGGTGGACGCTGCTGAGTTGCCAGCCTTCAGGCATATATTACTCGTATACTGCTGTAACATTAATGTGGCTTTTTGTTCGGGATTCATTATATTGTTCAGCCTAAAATGAAGATCGTAAACAGGGCAGACGAGATTTGAGATTTTCATGACGTTGAGAAGATAGTGATCTGCTGGGCCGTGACACCGTCTAATTTCATAGGTGGGGTTACCGATGTCTGAGAGGAACCTGCTGCTTTCATCTGCAAGATGGACATGTTCTGCAGTGCAGTAGCTGCAGTACTGACTAATTTTCAAGAAGAGACTCATATCTGCATTGAACTTAACATGAAGACCAAAGACCAACGAGGAATGCGATATAGCAAGGAATGAACCAGGAAAATCTGTGCTTGTAATGTACTGGGAACAGTTCCTTACGAATTAAAGGGACATTAAAATTTGGGGTTTTCTGGCTAATGACATCATGTGCTTTTATAGATGTTTACTGATACTTCGGAGGACTTTTTTGCTTCCACCTTCCGCTTACTTGGATGATAGAGAGAGTAAGTAGGATTTGAGGTTCTCACAGCAGTGGTTGGGGGCACGCGGTAACGTAGTTGGTTGAGGGGCTATGCTACAAGCCGGAAAGTCGCGGGTTCAAGTCCCGATGAGGTCATTGGATTTGTTTCAGTTGACCTAATCCTTCCAGCCGCACTGTGGCCCAGGGGTCGACTCGGCCTCTAACAGAAATGAGTACCAGGAATTAAATAATTCTCCTGGGGAGTAAAGCGCGGCAGTCGCGTAAGGCTGACAATCTCACCGCTATCTTTGAGCCGATTGTCTAGATAATGTGGGACCCTCAACGTCTCACAACCCTATGTACCTTCACGGCCTCTTACAGGGATAGCTTTACTTTTGTTACTTTTACACAGCAGTGGTTATGAAGAGTTCCATAGTCCTTTGAAAGTCAACCGACGTTTCGAAGGAACATGTAGCCTCCGCCTTCAGGGCCGAAGGAAACCTGTGGAAAGCAGAGCACGTTCCTCCGAAACGTCGGCTGTCTTTCAACGGGCTACACTGCATTATATCGCAGAAGGTAGAGCTCCTTATACACAGCAAGTTCCTCCGAAATATTAGTAACCATCTGTAAAGCCACATGGGGTAATGAGCTAGCCGCAGTCTTTAATAGCGAGAGTTGGTCCGTGACCCAATCTGATAAGAGATACAGTTCAGCTGAGATGAGAATTTTAAGACCGGTTGCTGGATTTACCCTCTTGGACCAGAAGAGAAATACAGACAGGCTGTACGTATACAGATTTAATTATGGGACCTGAATGAGAAAACAGGAACTGGTGTGAACATGTTTGAAGGGCTGAGAGGGAAGATTGCCCGTATGTTTAATTACAAGGGAAGACTGATATATGATTATAATTGTCGTAAAGCGGAACTGGCCAGAGGGCCTGCTTCTTGAAATAAAGCGACTCGGTAACAGATGTCGTTAAAATGATTCAGTAGTTCCGGAGATACAGGCTGTAGACTGACAGGCATGACCTTCCATTATACGGCTCTTTTATGCAAAGGTCACATATTAATGGTGGCTTCCGATTAATTACTGAGTTATCAAGCCGTAGATGAAATGTATGCGCAGAACGTGATTAATGGGTTTAAAGTCGACTTAGCAACACTGGTTCATTCACGACTGTCAACAAGCTAAATAAACCTACGAAACCTATATTTAACGTTATTTTGTTAGCGGAATTTTCTCTGTTACATTTATAATGGATATGTCATGACCCTGCCGCTAGGATGTCGTTTGGTAAGCGGTGTATGTCACACGAAGATAAGGTCCTGCCCTTTCACCGTTGGCTTGTCAAGTGAATCAGGCCTGCACGTTTAATTCATCTGTTGACTTCGTCAGAGGGTCATAAATGAAAGAATTGAATCCTCCCCAGATTTTTTTTTGTATCATGGTGGTGACAAATAACCAAAACGTAAATTGATAATTTGGGGGTTTCACTTGGTGACGTATGGGCTATAGTGTAGTCCGGTGAAAATCAACTTTTACTTCTGAGGAACAAAGTCCTTCGTCTTCGTGGTCGAAGAGTGAGCCAGAAAAGAAACCAGCATGAAGCTGCCTACAAGAAGAGATGTGATTGCTGCCTAATTCATGGTGGTTTCTTAATGAATGAAAATTGCTACTTTCCCGATTCTTAAATTATCATTGAGAAATAAGATGAAGGTAGCATAGTCTGTATGTACATGGAGTCATCCCCTGTAAACAGGATCCACATTAACATAGAACCTCCGTGGAAACTCAACAGCTTCTCATAACGTGCATGAACTCAGGACTGCGCTATATGGCCGCAGAAGCTGGGGATATAGGGGGGAGAATAAGCTTGTCTTCGTTGTCTACCATGCCTGGTCTTATTCGTTAGAGTTGCAAACCTGAGTCTCCAACTATATTGTCACTTGTAGTGGTGACGTATAAAGCGGGGTTTTGGATTGGATGATTGGATTTATTGCACCTCATACACTCGCAGAATTCTGGACAGCAAGCAGTAGAGCGCTGTCGGCTATTCTAGACTCTTTACAGTTCACCTTTACACACGCACTAGTTTTTCAGTCTTCACTAGTCGTATCCTGGCAACGGATTTATCTGTCTCACTGCAACTTCACATCACACATTGAGTCTCCTTAGCGCAGTCTAATTCATTTCTTGCCATTATTCTGCAGCTGTCAGTACCGGAGATTCAAATCATCTGCTCCCAAACTCATATCCCGGCAGGCTGGCGTCACGAAACTCGACTTTGTTATCGACTACTGTTCTGTACTCGGTCAGTCAGAGTCAGAGTTACTTTGCGACTGGCGGTTTACCGCCAATCAGTTCATCTTGGCGTCAGGCCCCTTGAGGACCACGACTAGAGATTTCTTTTTTCCAACCGAACTCTTGCGGTAATAGTCCTTCTGGGTCTGTCTCTTATGAATACGTACATTCGACCTTTCGGCAAGTGTATAATTCGCACATACGACTATAATATGTTATGGAAAACTCTTCCTTTGGCTTTCCACACAATTCCTCTGTCGGTACAGGCTTTACAGAGCAGATCATGCCTAACTTACAGATCTTATGCTACAATGAAAACTTAGTCATTTGAACGGCCATAAGCTTGACCACCGCCAAGTTTAAGCCTCTTATATTTTCTGTGTCTGGCTTCACCTTGTCCTATACCGCGAACATGTTCATTATCATGATTTTGTATGACTTCTGCTTGTCGTCTGCACAATTTTGTTATATAATCGTATACATACGGAACGTTGAAAGTCGTGTGCAAGTCGCGGACTGGTGTGCACCTTGGAAAATTTCCAATGGTGCGCAAAACCTTGTTTTGCATGCGCTGCAATTTTAGGAGGTAGGTGTCTGCCGCTAATTCCCAGGCGGGACAAGCGTAAGTCATTACTGATCTGATCAGTGCCTTATAGAGGGATAGTTTAATGTTTGCGTTTAAGTGCTCACTTTTGAATAGAGAGTAGATTCTGAAGGCCTTGGCTTCACTCATTTCTGTGTGAAGTCTCCACATAATCCTCTTATCGAAGATTAACCCAGGTATTTTACATGATTGACGAAGGGGATATTCTGCCCATTCAATGTAAGATGAGTCTGAGGGGGCCTAAATCTATGTGAGAAGTAGATCGCCTGAGTTTTATCTCCTCGGTCGCGTGTTCTGTGTCCTTTTTATAATCCGTCGGCATGGACCACACAGAAAAACAGCCTCTGTTGTTAAGGAGGCGTGCATACTGACTCGTTGCCTAGCAATGGACGTTCTATTCGTTCGTTGGTTCGCACGGGAATGTGTTTACCGAGTCGTTGCCTAGCAACAGGTGTACACGTTACAATATGTAATATCGGCACGTACGTGTATGTAGGGGTAGGTGTGTTCCGTAACATAAAAGCCTATACGCCTGCAAGGAGCAGGTTGGTGTAGCGGTAACTATAAATACTTCTGTTTGCTAGGTGCTCGGTTCGTATCTCATCTGGGAAACAATCTGTCCTGACAAGGTTATGTGGTTTTCTTCAGTTCCGCCAGACAAATCCCGTGTTAGTAACTATTAAGTTACGACCGCATTTTCCCAAATCCTTTGCAATGCATTAGTCACCAAGTATCCTGCCATACACAGTCTGAGGTACTGACAGCGGCGTAAAATGAACCGGGAGACAAGACACACATGCGTCTCCAACCTTCTTATCGAACCGTTCCTACGTAACGGCGCGCTCCTAACCTGCCGTAGCCAGTCCACACCTTTAAAAGCGTTTCCTTGCTTGAAACTATGTAGTACAGTAAAGTATTTTTTTTTTCTTGGCACTACAGCCGAAGTGGGCCTAGGCCTACCTCCATGAACTCCGTTCACTTCAGTTTTTCTAGATCTTACACATTCGGTAGGACTCCTTGGGCGGGTGATCAGCTCGTCGCAAGGCCTCTACCTGTAGACAAACAGAAAAACGCACACAAACATCCATGCCCTAAGTAGGATGCGAACCCACGATCCCGGCTTCCGAGCGAACGAAGGCAGTGCACGCCTTAGACCGCTCGGCTACCGTGACCGGCTACAGTAAAGTATAACTAATTTAAAACGCACTGCAGCTTGATAATGTTTACGTGTAATTGTGTTCTGAAATACGAACTTTTCACAGATTCGGATTACCCAATCCCCTTATTAGTCCTAATTGTTCAGATTTTACAGTATATCCAGTCTGCAGTGCCTGCAGGTAGCATAGTGAATCAGCTGTTTTGCATTACTACTGTTGTAAAGTGAAGCCTTCCTGATGCATCGATTTTTGGACGTTGCTTCCGGTGAGTAACGTAAGAACGCCTTAAACACCGATCTGTTCATGGTCTAGTATCAGCGTCTCTTCCGGTGAAATTTTATATTTAGTACTCCATTGTGGAATATGGAACAAAAATGTTGCATCGCTCTCCTATTCAGTCTGTCTTTGTTGAGAGTTTATTCCAAAGAAGAGTTGGATATTTTTATCATTAAATTATCACCAAATTGAATGTTGTGGGGCAACGCGTACAGAATGTAACTAATTGGGCAACATTCATAGAATTTGACGGAATAAATCATTTTATACTAAGAGCATTTTATGAGAAACTGGTAAATTATATTTACTTATTCAGTTTACCTAATCTTTCCAGCCGCACTATGGCCCTGGGGTCGACTCAGCCTCTAACAGAAATGAACACCAGGAATTAATTAAATAATTTTCTTGGGGAGTAAAGCGCGGCTGGAGCGTAAGGCTGACAACCTTACCGCCATCTCTGAGCCGATTGTCTAGATAATGTAGGAACCTCAACGTCTCACGACCCTATGGACCTTCACGGCCTGTTACAGGGATAGCTTTACTTTTACTCATGGAGCTGAGCCCTTCTTGAGGAGCCGCCAATTCTGCAGCTACTGTAGAATATCCCAGCATTTTATGGAATTTGAAGGTTCATTTCCGTGTTCACAAGAGCCTTCCACCGGTCCCTATCCTGAGCCATACCAATCCAGTCCATGCCATTCCATCCTATCTCTCTAAGATCCATTTTAATATTGTCCACCCACCTACCCCTTGGTCCTACCATTGGTCTCTTTCCTTCTGGCATTCCCACCAATATCCTATATGCATTCATCTTCTCCCCCATTCATGCTACATGCCCTACCCACCTCGTCCTCTTTGACTTCATCATTCTAATTATATGCTTTTAAATTCTGCTCACAAAACCAGGAAGTCAAACCATATTTCATACACCCCAGCGGTGTGGATTTTCTAGCACCATGTATCAGAGTCCTTGAGAATCTGACCGTCGCCTGGCTGGTCAAGATGATGCCCTTTTATGAAACTCACCGAGCAAGTTGGATCAAGCGGTGACGATTCTGACTTATTCGAGAGATGACTAGTTCGAACCTTGTCCGGAATACTCGTTATGATCTCTTGAGGTTTTTCATGGTTTAGCTTAGTCCATCCAGGTAAATGCTTGGATAGTACCTCAAAGTAGACCGCGGCTGCTTCCTTCAGAATCATTTTACAATTTACTATTCTCCGGTCGTCTTGCCATTGTACGATATATGGTCACAAATACTGATGTCGTTGAATAAACCGTAGGTCCAGATATACAAAAAATGTTTATTGAGACAGAGAGCTAATTAGCATGTTAACAAGTACCCGCCGCAGGCCGCTTTCCTGAGCCAACAGAAAAAAATCACAATTAGCATATTAAAAAGTACCCGCCGCAGGCCGCTTTCCTGAGCCAACAGAAAAAAATCACAATTAGCATATTAAAAAGTACCCGCCGCAGGCCGCTTTCCTGAGCCAACAGAAAAAAATCACTCTACACCCTCCCATTCTATTTCATTAGGATCCACTTAAATATTGTGGCATGTAGACCCGTTGCTGCGCAAGACGGCGAAACAAACAGCTAGACAACGGTCCGTAAACAGCAACAGGAATGGTGTTTTCTGTGCGGACCGTGCCGAGATGTTATGCGCAATACTACTGTTAGTTACTGTGGTTGGTGAGTGAGTGAGTGAGTCAGTCAGTCAGTCAGTCAAGTCAGTCGAAGAGTTATTGCAGCTGAGGCCCGGGACAGTTCGAGAACCCAGAGTGAAGCCGCTACCAAGCAGCGGCTAGGGAAGACTTAAAAGGCATTATGTACAATGTACTGTGGTTACAATAATATTTGGAGTGTAAAACTCAGTAAGACTGCCGTAGTTATTTGTAGTTAGGTTCTGTAAGTGTTCAGTAAATGCGATTACCAGCCCAAACCCCATCTGTAGTCACACTCATGCGCGTGACGGTATTATCTTCCATATGCGCTTAGATCTTCCCAGTGGTGTTTTCCCTTCACGCTTTCCTACCAATATTCTGTATGCATATCTTACATCTCATGCCTGCTACATTTGTCGCCAATCTCATCCTTGAGTTGATCATTCTAGCTCTTCATTATGCAGCCTTCTCAAACCTTCCTTTGTTTCCTCCCTGTTGGGTTTGGATATTCTTCTCCGCACCTTGTTCTCAAACACCCTAATCTACCGAGAGACCCAGGTTCTTCACTCATACAAAAACAAAGGTTGGGTTTCTAATTTTCAAGTTTTAGAGGGAAAAACAGAATATTCTGAACTGAATGGTAGTCAGCTTTGGCAGAATGTATTAATTTGCCCTTGATTTCGTCGTAACTACAATGTTGCTTTTACGAAAATATCTGGAGGATCGCGGATTACATGCACACACACACACACACACACACACACTGGTATAACACCCGCAGAAAATTCAACAGGAAGTCTCATCGTTCGCTAAGCGTTCGTAATACTAACTTCCACTGCTTCTTCCAGAATCACTTTCCAGTCCTGCATGTTATAGAAAGGTGTATTGAGGTCATCGTCTGAAGCCATCTCCCACGAATAACACACGCAAATAGCGAATCGTATAGTATACTGTTACTGTTCACATACACGCATCAAAACATTACCAGTGCTCGCAAGATAGACACAGTGCATTGGAATAATGACGGCTCTCTCTTTTGTGACTTACTGTGTAACGTACGTTCATGCAACGTGTTAAAATTTGCTGCTTCGGCAACCCGAAATTGCCTAACGACGATAAATGTTACGCATGCAAAAGTTGTTTATGTATATATTTGGAATGAGAAGGACGATACCGACACATCGCATACCGCGTGCGTCTGACATGTAATGAGAGATATGCGAATTTTAGCGTTCATTTTAATTGCTCTTCATGGATCAAGAAGTCGTGTAGCAGGGCAGTACTGTGATGAAACATCTTGTTACTGAAGGTGTTTCCAGTTTTTTAATTCAGCAAGGGATGTCGGCATTGACGAAAGAAAATACGCTTGTTACCAGTCGGGGTGTTTGAACAGTTTTCGAATTTTTGCAGAGGTCAGAAGCCAGTCTTTATTTAAAGAAGTGATGCGTGGCGTATTGCTGTCCCTAGTGCTACATTCGCCGTGGTGAGACAAGTATCTAGTAACAGATTAAAAGCTCCCGAGGATGATTGATGATGGAAACTTCCGGACTTAACTTGCGACGATTTCCAGCTATTAGGCCACTGATTTCGTCAATGGGAGGCCCTACACTCGAACATTATGGGCTATTTTTGCAGAGCTATGAGAAAGATTGTCACGTGTTGGGTGGTACGCGTGACGAGAATGACGGGTTGTAGTTCGGTTGATTGGATTTATTGGCACTTTGCTTACAGCCTCTCTTAATCTCATTTAAATTACAGGGCTATCGCTGATTTGCACACTTTCCATTTCACCGGTGCTCACGCACTAGCCTTGGGCGCGGACACACAGAAAACAAGTCTTGTGATTCCTAGCGAGCGACTTCATTGGTGCGCTGGCTGTTGCCTAGCAACAAGCAAGAAACATTCGTTCACAGAGATATAGCTTCTGTTGTTGCTCGTTTTAACGTGTTTACTGAGTCGTTACCTAACAATGATCATTAATTGCTGTCAAGCACTTAAACGAGGTGTTTATCGCGCCGTTGCCCAGCTGAGTTTATGATGATCGTACAGCGATTCAAAGACATGTGGAAGTGGAGGCATAGTTTGTAGACTGGCCTGTAGTGCGTAAACTAGAATATGGCGGTGCCAGAGCCGTTTGTAGCACGTATGCGAGGTACAAAATAAGGTAGTAGGAAATTATTGCACGCTCCTCGGAATTCTTTCCGGAAATTCCTTACGCGTGATTGAAATAACGTCTTTTTGAATGCAATAAAATGAATTTGGCTCTCGTTGATTGACTTTTTGGTTATTTAACGTAGTTGTTTCAGTTACAGAGGCTAGGCCTGATATATGTCGTCGAATGAGATGAGAAGATGATTATGAATGAAGGGTGAGCAGGAACGGATTTGGAAGTAGGTTGTCGTGACCAATTTAGTGCATTGTCTAGACTCACATAAAGAGACTGCGGTGCAACACAGAAAACTACAGGATAGCTGGGAAGCTAGCCTCGAAAGTACATGAAGTCATTTTGTATAGGAGATGACTTGCTTGACCGTCTATACGTACGTTTTATCTCCGAAAATGCCCATAGGATTTGTATTAATTTCGGTTTAAACTTGGTATTGGGGTATATATTTAAAGTTATAGGGATATTTTGATTTTATTTCATATGGGTCCCTTACAGTCCTCATTTTTTGGTGTTTGGGGGAAATGGAATTTAGTTGTTTTCTATCCAGAGAACGTGGGCACTTCGTGCAAACAGTTCTTGTAGACCTGCGGAATAAAATTTGAATCTTAACATCAGGAATTGTATTTGATATAGTTTTAGATCTGATGAACCTTTAAACAAAACATGAGGAAAAAAATTTTGACTGTGAACTTTGAAATCTGCATTGCTATTAGTCTTAAAACTGTCAGTTTGTGTATGCATTTAATTAACATCAAGCTCACTTGTGCTTGCAGAATAGCAAAGAAGACTTTTGAAAAGTGTATATTCACAGCATTCAGAGCATCTATCTCTGCGCTTGTTTTTGAAAAACTTTGTTGTCGTGCTTCCTTTGTAGCGTGCTGTTTGACCTGGGTCTCGTGCTCTGTTTCCATTCAGTCACAGCCTTCTTAATCCCTTTCTTTCAGATTTGACCCAAACCGTAAAAGGTAAATTTGTCCCTATGCTTAGCTAATTAAGCACTACGCCATGAAGGCGTATGGAGAATTAGATGTATAGATTCACATTTCCTTGACCTCGGCACTAACCGGAAGTGAGTGGTCAGCTTCGTGCCCCGGCCGCTTTACCCCCGGGGAAAGAGCCCCCAGTACCCATTGGATAGGAGGCTCGGTGGGCCCCGGAGCCAGTCTGAACGACGTGGAGAAGAGAAAATTGTTGACCCTACCGGAACTCGAACTCGTTCAGCCAGTAGCGTGTCACTATACCGACTGCGCTATCCCGGCTCCTCACGTCCAGCCAGTAGCCTGTCGCTATACCGACTGCGCTATCCCGGCTCCTAAGCCAAACCGTTAACTGCATTATTATGCTTGTGATGAGGATCAGTGACTTTTTTGTTGGCTGTGTAAATGACAGGCCACGCTTCATGGAAGTGTCTGGCTTGGTGGCAGCTCGGCTGTTTGTTGGTTAAGTGGAGTATCCGCCCCTCACTCAGTATTATGTTACTGTAACTTTTTCCAACAGCAGCAGTTATATTAGTTATATTTGTTAGTCTGGGATTTTGTTCATGTTACGGGTTGGATGGAACCCAGAATTGGCGATTGAGAAGAATGTGTGAGATGATTATGTATATTACCAAGTAGATGCTAGACACGGCTTTAAAACAGAACTACAAACTGTGTATGCTGAGGAGTCCTATACTACGTAATGTACATTGGTTTCCAGTAGTCGTTTATGTCTCCTTCAGATTTTTGAACTTACTGAGAGCTTGGTGAGAATGTTCGTTTCCGGAAGTATGTTTTATTCCAAGGGGGCACGCGGTAGCGTAGTTGTTTGAGGCACCATGCTACAAGCCGGAAAGCCGCGGGATCGAATCCCTATGAGGCCATTGAATATTTTTTTTTCAATTGACCTAATCCTTCCAGCCGCACTATGGCCCTGAGGTCGACTCAGCCTCTAACAGAAATGAGTACCAGGAATTAATTAAATAATTCTCCTGGGGAGTAAAGCGGTGGCCGGCGCGTGAGACTGACAACTTCACTGCCATCTGTGAGCCGATTGTATAGAAAATGTGGGAACCTCATCATCTCATAACCCTATAGGCCTCCACGGCCTGTTACAGGGATACCTTTACTTTTATGTTTTATTCCAAGATGATTATTATTAATATGCGTAATTTCGGAACTTCGAGCTGATAAGACACCAGGACCAGTAACTTGGCAGCAGCGCAATGTAAATAAGGCTGACTTGTGTCGTCGAATTTAATCTGAATGCAACAAACTGACGTTGTTAACACTGAAACCCCTATTTTTACTTATGTACGTACTATTCGGTAGAAAGTTTTGTTAGATGAAGAAGTCTGTCCCGAGGTGTTGAATTTACATGTTTGAGACATCTCTGAACACGAAGAAGCCGTTTAGAGTGCAGTTTGCACTTAGGTGTGCATGTGCACCTTGCTGGGGCCTCCAAACATGGGCCCCATTCACAGGGTCCCCTACACACAAAATTACGATTTTCTCGAAAACTTTGTCGATTTTGTAAGATTTGAGGCTTTCACGGCGGTGACTATGAAGAAAGCAGTCTTCTGGGATTTGGCACCGTGTATATGTGGTGTTAACCGACGTTTCGGAGGAACGTATCGCCTCCATCTTCAGGGTAGAAGAAAAAGTATAAGAAATCTGCAAGCGACAAGACCGTGAGAACGGTCTGCTTTTACCGTTCTCACGGTCTTGTCGCTTGCAGATTTCTTATACTTTTTCTTCTACCCTGAAGATGGAGGTGATACGTTCCTCCGAAACGTCGGTTAACACCACATATACACGGTGCCAAATCCCACAAGACTGCTTTCTTCTTTGTCGATTTTGATTAAATTTCAATAGTTTGTGGAGACTGCCTTCCTAAATAAAGGGGCATGCGGTAGCATAGTTGGTTGAGGCACTATGCCGCAAGACAGAAGGTCGCGGATTCGATACCCAATGAAGTCACTGGATTTTTCAGTTGATCTAATGCTTCCAGCCGCACTATGGCCCCGGGGTCAACTCAGCCACTTAACAGAAATGAGTATGAGGAATCTTCCTGGGGGTAAAGGGTTGTCCGCACGTAAGGCTCACAATTTCACCGTCATCTGGGAGTCGATTATCTACATTCTAGAACATGTGGAGAGCTCAACTTCTGACAATCCTGTGGGTCTACACGGCCTGTTACAGGGATATCTTTACCTATTGTTTCCCTAAATAAAACTGCATGGGCGGTGTTTTCATATAATAGCGGTGAATCCTCTGTGTGCAATTTCTTTGCGCCGACTTTTTGACTTGTTTCAGCCCCGTACTGATACTTGTCTGTCACCTTTGTACACAACGGTTGGTATATTATTAAAATTCACCGTAAAGGAAGTGTTTTCGCGTGTTAGGTGTATTTTTTCTGTATTTTCGACCTTTTCCTAGGTTGTGGTGACAAAAATTGTCTCTTTAAGCTATCGAACATCACTGCTACAGTATGAGATGTTCTTGAAAGTAATTTAGAATTCTTTTCATAACCATTGTCGGCGCCATGGTCGGTACGTGAATTAGTGTAACAAAGTTCGCAAGTAAATGTAATGTTTGCTCACAGACCTTGTGCTGTGACGATAGCCAATGAAAGTTGTTCTTAAACCAGTTGATGTAAGCAATTAATAAAAAACAGAACAAGAAGTTATATAAGCTTTATAATAACATGAAGCAGTAGGTATAGGAACGAAACTCATAGTTGAAATTAAACCATCTTCATAGAATGCACGCAGGTTAAAAAGCTTAATATTTAATAAAGAAGATAGCGTGGCACAGTTAAGATATTTGGGAACAACGATAACAGATCGAAACCTGATTCTGGAGGAAATTAAGAGCAGATTGAACTCAGTAATTGCTTGCTATCATTCAGTCCAGAACCTTTTGTCTCTGGCATTAAGGGAGGAACATACACTGAGGGTGTTGAGGAGAATATTTGGACCGAAGAGAGAGGAAGTGACAGGAGGTTGGAGAAAACTGCACAGTGAGGAGCTTCATTACTTGTACTCTTCTCCGAGTATAATTAGACTGTTCAAGACAGGGAGGATGAGGTGGACAGGGCATGTAGCACGAATGGGGGAGACGAGGAATGCGTATAGGATATTGGTGGAGAGTCAGAAGGAGAGAGACCACTGGGAAGACCAAGGCGTAGGTGGTGGACAATATTAAAATCGATCTTAGAGATATAGGATGGGATGTTATGGATTGGATTTATCTGGCTCAGGATAGGGACCAGTGGAGGGCTCGTGTGAACACGGTAATGAAACTTCGGGTTCCATAAAATGCTGGGAAATTCTTGAGTAGCTGCAGAATTGGCTGTTCCTCCAGAAGGGCTCGGCTCCATGAGTGAGTAAGTAAGTAAGATAGCGTATGCAAAGGTTCCAAAAGTTTTATACGTTTATCCCCCCCCCCCTTAAAACATTTCATAAATTTCACGCCCACCTTCCAGAGCAAGTGCAAACAGATTAACATAAAATTTATGAGTATATATAATTTACTGTGTTATTCGATGTAATTAATTTAAAGGACAGAAATAAAATATACGCTTCATACGTGGATTAGTGGGACTTATGTGGTTACCTCTTTAAACATAATTTATACTGTGATTGGAGTTTTGAAATGGCCGCTCTAAGGTCATTTTCCAGGTTCATCGTAGAACGGTACCTTGTTTTGATGGCTGCCACGGTTGAAAATCCGATGTCTCACAGGTAGGATGTTGCGAAAGGAAGGAGGATGTTGAAAGCTTTCCTGCTCAGGTGAGGGAACTCCCCTCCAGTGACCAGCCAACATTCCGTGTACAACTTCCTAGGAAACTGAACTGTTTAAGAAGTATCAGATGTAATCTCAATACAGTTTTCTTAATAAAGAGAGAATCATCATAGAACTGATCCACGGTCCATTTTTATTTATCCCTTCCTGCTTCTGGAAAATACTTAGAAAACCTGGGCTAGAGATTATCCAAGTGATCTATTCCAACGTCATTTATGTTCACACTGTTCTCCTCCACAGAACCATTCGAACAAGAAAACATGGCCAGACTTTTTCCATCTAGTTTTCTGACCCTCTAGCCCAACTTCCCAATAAATGCCCTCACTTTATCAGTCATTACGATGATTTTAGTGTCGTTCCCTTGCAATCCGGTGTTCCAGGTTCTGAACATCTAAAAAATATTGCTTAAATACGCTAACTTAGAAACAAAATGTTCACAGCACAAATGCTCGGCGTGCACTAGATCTTCCTCTTCTAAATACAGTGGTGCTACTCCTCGCAAGCTGTAAACATCAGCCACAGCCTCACCTCCTGACAGCCAGCGAGAATTACAGTAAAACAGGAGTGACTGATATGAAGAGTATTTTTTGTGAAGAAAGCAGTCTTCTGGGATTTGGCACCGTGTATATGTGGTGTTAACCGACGTTTCGGAGGAACGTATCGCCCCCATCTTCAGGGTTGAAGAAGTATAAGTAAATCTGCAAGCGACAACACCGTGAGACACGGTCATTGAGAGAACCGGTAAAAGCTCACGGTCTCATTTCTTATATTTTTCCTTCTACCCTGAAGATTGAGGCGATACGTTCCTCCGAAACGTCGGTTAACACCACATATACACGGTGCCAAATCCCAGAAGACTGCTTTCTTCATCAGTTGTATTGCTTGGGAATTAGCTTTGCGGCCCTAGAGGGTGGAGAAAATTAGGGATGAAAATTGTCAAGTTAAGGGGTTGAGCAGCTTTCTCCGACCCCTAAACAGTAGTTTCTGCATCAAATTAAATATTCTAGTGCGTGCTAGCTCCGTGGAATAGTTTCCACCGTGAGAAATTGAAAGTTGTTTAGCTGTTGAAGAAATTTCATATTGTTGTGGTACTTTATGATTCATCACCACGATAACGAAAGCACGCCATTGGATTCTGTTCAGATCTTCACATCCAACTTCAGAGGACCAGGAAGCGTTCTCGTTTCGTGATGTTTTCGAACCAAAATGTTTCACGCAGTTTACCCATTTGTTCTACGTACTCCGCTCATCTTATCCTGGATTTAGTCACCTGGACAGTTATCGGGCACAAAGATCCCCAGTGTGTAAGTTGAACCATTCCCATATTTCGTCTCATATAGGGCAATATATTCACATCGGCACACTGTTGTTAATCATGACAAAGAAAGACGGATGAATGGATGGACAGGCAGAAGGAAAATAAATTCAACAGTACCCCACCCTGTTCCAGTTATAGTGAGTCTAATGGCGAACGTAAGTGACGTAACCGCAGACTAGTTTCGGTTGTCATGCCTGTAGAAAGCCTGTGCCGGAATCGAGAGCGCTGAGGCCGCAGGCGTACGCATTGTATGCGTGTCTGCAGAGATGCAGCTTGCGCCAAGAACTGTGAATGAGATTTCAGCGTATTTGTTCATATTCCTTGGATTCCACAACCGTTGTGATATTTGTCTCCCGTTTTCTTGTTGCTCCCACTTCGGAGTATAGGGCATCCGTGAAACGCTTTGTTTCAGTTCAGTTTCTTAACCCGAAATCGCCTGTGTGGTCTGTTGGTCAGAGTTCCTGGCTACAGATCCAGAGGTCCGGGTTCGATTCCCGGCGCTACCAAATTTTCTGGGGAGTAGTGGGTCTGGAACGGCGTCCACTCAGCCTCGTGAGGATAACTGAGGAGCTATTTCAAGGAAATAGCGACTCCGGCCTAGAAAACCGAAATTAAAGGCAGTGGGGATTCGTTGCGCTGACCACGTGACACTCTCTATCCGCTAAAGTTGGCACAACTTCGCCGACAGGCGGCCGTCGCTCGGTCGGTATAGTTCGCTTGCGGACTAAAACCTCGAAGTTTTCATTTTTTTTCAAGGTAGTCGGTAGGGCCGCGCCATAGCTGAAGCGGTTTGTCGCTGGCTTCCCACCGCGGCGGCCCGGGTTCGATCCTGGGTCTGGTCAAATGAGATTTGTGGTAGACAAAATGGCGCTGCCAATCTTAAGTCCACCAAATTCTCCATCATCATAATCACCCGGGGCAGGCTACAATAGGCCAGTCAGTGGCCGCCCTGCCGATTGGACCCAGTTGGACTCCACCCCCTACTAAGTGATTTAAAAAAAAAAAGACAATCTGTAGGACTCCTTGGACGGGGGATCAGGCCGTATCAAGATCTCTGCCTACACAGAATAAACGCGGACATACATCCGTGCCTTGAGTGGGATTTAAACCCGCGATCCCATTGTTCGGGCGATTGAAGACAGTTCATGCCTTACACCTCGCGGCCATTTTGATCAGCCATTCTGATATTACCCTTATGAAAATGATTCCAGTGTAGAACCGATCATTTTGCTAAGCGTCTGGAGTAGCTACTGTGACTAGAGATTGAGGTAACTATTAGCTGATCCCGAATGCAGTAGTCTGAACTTAAACATTCATAACTGTGCCTATAAAATTTCAGTATTTGACTTTATCATAAGCACTTTGAGTCCATTGTGTATTCTCACGCCATGTTTATGTAAGGTCACTTTAATAGTGTCATACCATCTACGCCATATTCTCTCGATTAGTGTATTCTCTTCAGGTTTTCCAACTAAAATTTTATTTTCATTTCTTACCTTCACATTCATGCTTCATGGCCTGTCCATCTCAGCTTTAGATGTTTCATACTTGCAGCACTGAGTATATTGTAAGGACACTGTTGAATGTGTCGTCCAGGGGTCAGAGGAATCAGACCTTGTAGACTTAAAATTGCCATCTTCAGGGTTAATGACTTTGGGAAGCGTTTGGTATAAAATGGAAAACTCTCATCTTCCAACTTGGCATAGTCATGACTGACGTGACTCTGCCAGTCATTCCGCGTCCAGTACAACGCTCACCACATCAAACCCTGATGATGAAGACAGAGATTGTCTCTGAAACATCAGGCAAATGGGTATGACTAATTGATTTAGAAGACTGTATGTTGTCACTCTCACAGTGAAAGTTTCAAACCGTGTATGATTGTACTGTGCTTCTTATGTTCTAATCTGGGAGTTTCGTGTCAGTGTACGTTTAAGTTTTGGGGTTGTAAAGAGCTGTAATGGTGAAGAAAGTCGTCTTCTGGGTTTAGGCGCTACTGCACTTCCTATCATTACAGCTACTGCTCTCTGCATTCTAAGCCATTCAACTGTTCTGAAGATGGAGGCGATACGTTCCTCCGAAACGTCGGCCAAAACGAAGATTACACGGCGCCTAAACCCAGAAGACGACTTTCTTCATAGTCATCGCCGTGAAAACCTCAAAACTTACATAGCTGTAATGGTGGTTTTTCACCTCCCCCATTTCAGATATCTTCCCCTATAGTGCTAGTAAATTCTGAGTGTCCCTTTTGAAATCCCTGGATATATGCACCACTCTTACACACACACATGTACAAAATGTTCAGTCATATACAGTGAGCAGAACCTTTTAATCATTCCTTAATAATGTAAATTCATCAACAGAGTAGAAAGTATGAGTGAAGAGGAATTCAGTGCTCCTCGAGTTCTTTCTTATTAATGGATAAACATTCAGTTTTGGAGGGGGGAAGCTTTGTGATAACAAATGAGGCTTTAGTGACAATGGTGGTATACTCATTACAGTGTTGCATGAAGGAAACAGTTACTTGATTCAAGAGAACCAAGTCATGGCAATGCTGCTGAACTTTTAGTTGGAAAATTAGTTCGGTTCTGGTTTAATTTGAGCTCCTTTAATATATCGGTAGCTGTAAATGACTAGTTAAGCGACCTCCGTAGTCTAGGGGTAACGTTCCCACCTCATGACTCAAGGTACGCGGGTTCAAACCCAGCGGAGGTCGTCGAATTTTTAAGGGCGGAAAAATTCAGGGAACAAGGACTTTAAGCCGTGGGTCCCGTGTCGTAGATTTACGGCACGTAAAAGATCCTCATGTCTCTAGGAGACCTCTGAGCAAAATTATTAGGTAAAAAGTTTCCCGCCCAAGTAGTTTCCAATGCCTCCAATAGATGGGTAAGCATCAGGTACTGCAGCCAGCCTCGCTGTCTGAACGGGGCTGATAGCGAGCACCAGTACCGGCAGGGTATGGAGACGGGTAGAATATTAAATGGGGACATACATTAGACTATTAGTCGCGGTGCATGGGGAAACCCATCCCCTCCAATAATAATAATAAATAATAAATGACTAGTTAAGTTCCACTGATTTTAACCATACCCTATCTGTACAGAATATGGGAGAAGTGACTGAGATAATAATGAGTTACGTTGTATGTAATATGTGAAATCTTGCTTCTAACCACAGTAGTGATGTGTATGCATAATGAAATTCTCTGTTATAACTGTACTCATTCGTTCTTACATATTTCCTGTTTTGTAACGGGATTAAAACCATAGTAATAGCAGTGATGGGGAATGAATTAGGAATATGTGTCCAGCACTTCTGCATGTCCATGTTGTAAATATGAATGATCTATCTAATGTGCTTTTTATATTTTTCAGATTTAATCCATTGTACAAATGAGCCAAATGTGTCGATTCCACAGTTAGCTAATCTACTTATCGAAAGATCGCAGAACACAAACTGGGTGGTTGTCTTCAAAGCTCTAATTACTGTTCATCATATGCTTTGTTATGGCAATGAAGTAAGTATTTTGTGTTCTGTGTTGTGTAGAATTTAGAGGCTTAGGTTATTAGTTCTTGCAATATTAATTTACCTGTACTCACACATTGTGGCAGAGATTCAGGGCAACATAGCATATAGTTTACATCAGGGATCACTAACTGTTCTTGCCTCAAGTATGTGAATTCTCATAACTTCCATTGTATCTCTCATTTTTAATTCTTTGTGTAGCTGTTTCATGAAATATGTAATTTTGAATGTTCTGGAACACCCCCATGTGCTGGAGTGATATTATGATGAAAAGTGAAAGGGAAGATTCTCTTAGTTATTCTTTTCTTATTTTCATTGCAGCGGTTTACACAGTACTTAGCCTCAAGCAATAGTACTTTTCAGCTGAGCAACTTTCTAGACAAGAGTGGAGTACAAGGTATGTTGAAATATATAATATATTGTATTCTGAAAATGTTAAAAATGCAGTTTCTCTGAGCTCTCTTGTTATTGTGAAGGGTCTGTGGAGAGGACTACAGTGATTTTTACATTATATGCTATTAGCATAGTGGAGTGTAGTGTATTAATATAAAGATACACATCAGCAAAAAAATAATACAGTATGACTTGTGTTTGAAAAAAGTGAAAAAAGTAATGTATTCAGAAGGTTGAATGGTAATGTCATTAATTTTTAAAGTACTAGAGCTGTGTATGTTATTTGAAGTGATAATGCCACCATTTTACTGTTTTATTCATCTTTTTTAAAAGATGATGACACTTACCTTTATTGATTATGATATACTATAATTAAAACCTCTTAGTAGTTCTAATATTATTTACGATATTTATAAACTTATCTTAGAATTTATACTCATTAAGCTCTGAGTTTGAAACTGAGTTCTTTGTTTCTCTTATGCCATATGCATTAGGTGCCCGTGTTGGTGAGTATTAAGATAAAATAGGCGTATCAGCAATGCTTCCCAGCTCCGTATGGCATGAACCTAACACCTGCAGCTAATATTGAAGTATCTGTAGTTATTTTCTTGAATGGAGGTTGCATGCATTTAATTTCCAAATGGAATGATTTGAATGAGTATATGTAACTTGCAGAAGCTTTTCTTGCTGTGCTTGAAGGAGTACCACTTTTCAGTAGTGTTGTTACATACTGATATTTGAATCTGCATGTTTATCACAGACCATAGAGTAGACTGACACATAACTTAATAAGCATATAGTCTAATTTATTTACTACAGTATAAAGAAATGCATGTAAACCTGTTTGCTTCTGTAGTGAGTAGTGATTAGTGAGCAAAGTTCATTTATTTTATCTAGTATTTCTGTTTTTATTAATTATTATCAAGGATTTGAAGGTTTGACTATATGAGGGATGTTTATATTTTTCTTGGACCCCCCCCCTTCTTGGTGCAAAGTGTGCCAGTTAACTCATATAGGTAAAGTTGTATCCATCTGTCCATGTTTCACCTAACTATCAAGCGAATGTAAGTTAAATGTAGGTAGATGGAACATGTGGCATGCGTTGAATAGTTGAGAAATATATACAGTATTTCTTTTCAAGAAGGTCTATGTTTGGTCGAATTAATTTGAATTTCAGTTAAATATGATATGCGATGTACGCTACAAATTTTTAATTGAATTTAATTTTGGTTTATAACAGTCCAGTACTTTGCATGAAGCTCAAATTAGACTTTCAGTTTTTAAGAGGCATATGTGGCCAGCTGGAAAAATCTATACAGCAGGACATAATACAGATAGATGTCTCAGAATAAATTATGTTGAGATGAGTACTGTCAATATCTACCGGGCACATGGACCACACTGAATCATGTGTATGTGTGTAAGGGGTGGACCATAAAATCCAGCCCTCGCACTATGACCTTCAATGATCTGTTGTGCTTCCCCTTTGGATTAGCCTGTTATTAATCCTACACTTTGAATGAAATGTAGGACTTTATGTATGGGGGTGTCATAAAAGTCACTTGGTTCCATGAAGAACTGACCCAGGTGATGAAATCTGAAGTAAGCTATGGCCTCACAATCACATGGGATGTGTGTGGCTGATTCGTCTTGTAGGCACCTTTCACAGGTTGGGTCATCTGTCAGTCCCAGTTTGAAAAGGTGTCCTTTTAGGTGGCAGTGTCCAATAAGTAATCCTACCACCCATCTTAATTGATCTCTGCTTAATTTCAACAGGTCCTTCGTTCTGCTGACAGAGTGACCTGATATAAATCCCTTTGCCTGTTGAAGTCCAATTGTGGATTCACAGTGTTATGCTGAAGCATTCTGTCATGATCTGACTAGATGGATAGTTTTGAAAGAGAGAGTGAATTCCTGTTAAGATGAGCATGGTAACCACTCACAGACATACTCCTGAAAGTCATGTCAGGCCCACAGAAATAGTTAAGCAACCATAGAGCAGAGCTGGATAGGTCTGCAGCTGGGTTATGTGACATACAGACAAGACTAGAGGTGGTAAAAGTACCTTCTTCAAATGACACAGTATATCCACTACAAGAGTGAAGCAACATCACATGGATCATTTCATCCCATTAACTCAACTTTCCAGATTAAGTAGCAGTAATGTTGTTGACGCTGGGGTTGATTTATATTTGTCACTGCCCACCATCCTTCATAGGCCTGTGACTGTCAATGAAGGTTGTGCCTCAGTGATGTTTATATATAAGCAGTAGTGTTTACCTAACTCTTCATTCCTTGATGATGGAGGTAGAGGTCTTAAAACAACTTCAGATATCTGTGTCATGGATGGTCATGCAAGATTGTGTTGTTGGTGAGAAAGGCTACAGGTCAGAATTTCTGACACTATTATGTGATTAACATTGCTTGGTATATGTGACAAATGCAGACCAAGGCCAACGAGGTAGGCAAAATAGCTGGAGAATTTTGCACAGTGGTCAGAGTTCCTGCCTACAGATCCAGAGGTTCGGATTCGATTCCCGGTGCTACCAGATTTTCTGAGAAGTAGTGGGTCTAGAACGGGGTCCATTCAGCCTCGTGAGGATAATGGAGGCGGCATTTCAAGGAAATAGAGATAGAAAACCGAGACAAACGGCCATGGGGATCCGTTGCACTGACCACATGACACCCTCGATCCACAGAAGTTGGCAGTAACTTCGCTGACAAGCGGCGGTCGATCAGTAGGTATAGTTTGCTTGCACACTACAGGCCACAGAGTTTCTTTTCTTTATTTCTATTCATGGAAGTCTGTAGCTGACACACAGTGAATATCTCCACTTCTTCCATACCTGTCTGAAATGATTTCTCTGTTGTGATATATATGTAATGAAGGAGTGAAAATCTCTGATGATCATCAGAGGCTGAGGGTACAAGGGAATGGTCTGTGGTTTTCCAAGGTAAATCATGAAGTCATTGTGAATGTACCCAGTTACAGTGAATAGATGTGTGTAAATGGATTTGGTCATACAGGATAATAGAATGTTTGTGTATGAACAGACTCTTATTTCTAGTATGGCTGAAACCAGAAGCCATGGCAAACAGGTTCAGTGAAATTAGCACCTGACACATGCCAAGTTGGAAAATATGAGGTTTCAAATTTCAAATCAGTGATTTCAGAGGGAAAACAACAATTCTTTTAATCACACCACAATCTGCAAGGAGATAAGTCCATTTCAGACAAGAAATTGAACACTTTGTATGTACTCGTAATAGAGGCACAGATCTCCAATTCCATAGAATGAGTTTTTGTAAAAAAAAAATCTCCATGGATTTCACCCATAAGCGAACTATACCGACTGAGCGACCGCCTCTTGTCAGCGAAGTTAGTGCCAACTTTAGCGGATAGAGGGTGTTTCATGGTCAGCGTAACGAATCCCCACGGCCGTTAATTTCGGTTTTCTAGACCGGAGCTGCTGTTTCCTTGAAATAGCACCTCAGTTATAATCACAAGGCTGATTGGACCCGTTCCAGACCCACTACTTCTCAGAAAATCTGGTAGCGCCGGGAATTGAACCCAGACCTCTGGATCTGTAGCCAGGAACTCTGGCCACTAGACCACAGAAGTGGTCATCATGGAATAAAATGATTACTATATTGACTATTATCTGCTGGGATTTTACACTGTGGAGTCTGGTGGATGTTTAAAAATGTTTCAGAAGAATTTATCGCCTCCATATTCAAGGTCAGGATGTAAGTCAAGCAAACAGCAAACAGAGACCACTGTGCTTACTGCTTGCTCGCTTGGCTTACACCCAGGCTCTGACATTGGAGACTGTGTGCATTTCGTTGAAACATGGTTAACTTTTACCAGATACAGGGCATCACATCCAAGAAGACCACACTCTTCATAATCAGTGCCATGAGAGCCTCAAATCTCGCAGTGTGATTTCTGCATTGGTTTGGATGTCCGAAAATGTTATACATGTAAATTTTGTGTAACATGGCAATGCATTTAATGCTGTTTGCAATTGATATGTACCGAGAATCCTCAGAAATCTTTTTTTTTAAGAAAGCAGGGTATTCTTATCCATGATGGTGCCGTGCCTCAAGCAGGTGATTTGACAGTGAATTTGTATGAATGCGAAGTTTTTCTCATTGTGTTCGCAGTCCTGCTTTATGACTTTGTGGATTCATCTGTTTTAGTCTCTGACAGGCTATGAGAAGAGAAAGAAATACAGTTAATTGACGGTGTGAAAATATGTAGAGTGAGTATTTTTGCTGTGTAAACTTGATGTGGAAGAGTCAGGTTAACTCACAGAACTAAGTTCACTTCATAGCTGTGCCAGCTAGCACAGTTACTGATTCTGGTGTGTCGTCAGTGATGTTAAGACTTCCTTTTAGCTGAAATAAAGGAGTTTCTGCAATGATCGAATGTGTGTATTGTGTAGTATGGTGAATTCTTGTTAGAACGTGGGCCTCTCTCTTTCCTCTCTCCAGTGCATATCATTCAGTAACAAATTGAAATGATCCATGAATTATTGTTTGGTGTATGATTCAGTGGAAAAATGTCAGTATGAACAAGGCAGGATGTTACCCATTTTGGTACTCAGACTGAAAGCTAGTAACAAAATAATAATTGAATAGGAAGGTAATGTTTCTTATGTTTGCATAGTGTTATAAATATTTAGATATGTCACTTTGTTTTACTGAATATAAAATGTGCTCATATAGTTCCAAAGGTATTGTATGTTTCTTCCTATATACAGGGTGTTATTTATTGAGGAAATATGAATGCATTCACTTCTCAGCAACTAACATAATAAACCATAAACAGAATTCTCTGATCAACCATTAGTGTGCAGCTCTTCAAGTCAGGTGGTCTGAAGTTAGTAGACATGTTTGATTTTGGCATGTATAGTTTAATCCTCATTTAATATTTTCCTTCATTTAATATTTATTTGTGTGGCCCCATTGCCATTGTCTCACCCATTTCCCGCCACTTACAGTTTTGGTCTTTTTAGTGTTATAAATCCGTTGTCCTCCAGTGAAACTTTATTTTTCACTCAGTTCTTGAAGCAATATGAGATAAAAATTGACATGTTTTTCTCAGTTACATTATACAGTGGAGTCAAGTAATATGTAGTTATAAATTAAAGGAATTAAAATACCAGGGACTCCCTCAGTTTGTAATTTACTGAAGGAAACAAACATAGGACTTTTTGTGGACAGAAAGCGTTCTGGATACTTGGTTCATGTGGTCATTTTAACAGACATCATTGCTTCACTTGGATAATTGTATTAATGGCCAAAATAACAAATAAGGGAGCTCCCTAACTAAACCATAGTGTGCTGCAGTGTAAAACATCTCGCTAGTCACTGCTATTTCAAGTGGCATTATGCCTTACCTGTAATATGTGGTTTGATCATCAGTATGCTGAGTTGGCGAATAAAATAGCCATTTAACTTTTTCATTTCATGCTTAAAATGTTAATGTAGAAGGCATGATTTTCACACTTTTAATTACAATATTTTCATAAAATCAGCATGACAATTAACCTGAAGCTGAAAATGTATAAGCATCAAAACCAAGGTAAAATAGTTTACTTTTGACTTTCTGGTTATTAATGACAGAACCCCATGGTTTATATTGTAGAAACATTTCTAGGAACTATTTTATTTTTTGCATCATGTTGTGTATCATGTATTAAAGGTATATTTGAGGGTTATTAACACAACAGTTGATTATAAAACCAGTAAAAATGTTTGATATTCACCTGTTAAATGATCTCTGCAGATTGAAACATGTAGTGGAATGTAAATAAATCAAATATCAAACATTTTAATATCAGTTTTATAATAAATTGTTGTGTTGACAGCTTTCAGATATACCTTTAATTTATAGGAACGCTGAAAGCAAGAATTTTAGTAGGCAACAAGCCCGGAGATTTATTTTGTCTTTGAAACTCCCAGGAATTGCAGAAAAGATGGAGTTGTAAATTGAATGACGGCTGTTAGAGCAAGCAGTAAGAGTGGTGTGTGGAGTGTAGAATTAGTTCTTCTGCTTAAATTGTGAATAGATTTCCATCCGCGCAGTCAAATCTCTACAAGTTGGTAAGACTCAAAGTATATAAGAACTTCCATTTGTTCGCAAAAGGAAAGTACCAGCTAAATACCCTTGTGAACTGTTACCATCATTTTCAGATCAAAGTCATATACCATGAGAATTTTGAGTAAAATAAATTCAACTAACCAAATTAAATTTGTAGTACAGTGCTCCATTGTGTTTTCCAGTACTTTTGTGTAGAAACTGCTTATTCTAAATGGGAATTGTAATAGCTCAGCAGTAAAATGACAACATGTACAGCCAAAATTGAGGTTACAGTCAGAGCATTGGATGCTTATGTTCACTGCCAAGTCTGGAAAGAAGTCTGGTTCACAAGTTAAAAACATATTGGCAGACAGATCAGAATACTTTCTTCTGCAAAGAGCCGAGGTCTAGCTTGCATGGAGCTTTACATCCATGCCTCCTTTATGTGATGTGATGCTTGAACACATAGCAGGTTGACCAGCTCATCATTATCAGCAGCAGCAGGAAATCCCTTTTTGAGCCATAGGCTTCCTTAGAAGATCCTGCTAGATAACCCTCTGGTTTTCACTTCTTTGGGTTTTGCAACAATTTTTTTTTACAGAGCAAGGTTATCAGCCTCATGTTTAACTCCCGACCTAGTCCGTGCTATAGCTCAACTTGTTAGTTGCCGGCTTCCCACCGTGGTATCTGTGTTTGAGCCCAGGTCAGGTCATGTGGGATTCGTGGTGGACAAAGTGGCACTGAGGCAGGTTTTCTCTGAGTACTTCGGTTTCCCATGCCAAATTTAATTCCACCAAATGTCCCACCACCATCATCATCTATCATCTGCCGCTGGTACAATAGGTCAGTTAGTTGCCAACGTACCAAGTGAACTAGGTCTCATCCCATCCAAAGAAAAAAGAAACCTGGAGAACTTGACCAACAACTCATTCAGTATTAATTTAATTATGAAATGTGTATTAATAATGTGTTGGCATTTCACAGGTTTCTATCTGGTATGGACAAAGTCATTGAACATAGTAGTGTCATAGCTTATGCAAAATGAAATTTTATGCGAATTGTAGGATGTAGTTTAGGGTTTTCAGGTTCCTACGATCTCTGTGTTTGGTTGGAAAAAGTCTTAAGAAAATACACATTTTCTCTGCACACAACACAGTGAAATCTACATTTAATGTTCTCTTCCAGGCATTGGATTTTAACATTAAAAACAGATAAAAATGTAATTGGTAAGAACTTAATTCTGAGATACTGGTGTGAATCTGTGGAAGAATGTTAAGTAATAGAACATTAAACAGGTATTCCATTAGTACAGAGTTGTACAGATTAAATTTTGAATGTCCCAGGCAATGAGACTAGATGGGAGGTATAGGCATGGAGCAGAAATACTAATGAAATAAGAGTTTACAGGAATGGAGTATAGAGATATATATGAACTGGACTGATAAGGCCTAATGAAGGGTTTTTATGAACACGGTAATAAACCTTCAGGTTCCACAAAAAGGGGGAATTTTGGGGTTCGTTTAGTAACAGGTGCTGAAGGAAACCTCATTGTCATAGAGTTTTCATTCATTCATTTATCTGCGTTCTGTTAATCCATACAAGGTCAGACCAACCTATGGGATATAGAACCTGTCAAGATACACATATAATATAAACATAAAATAATGATGTATACATACATTCATAATGAGCACAATAAGGACATAAAGTAAAACACAGTATTGCATAACAGCATTGTCACAAAACATACCATTGTTCCAAAATTTCATATTCCTACTTACATTATGCCTAGCTTGCTGGCAGCAGAGTGCATTCACTTTCTTTTCAGAGGAACTCCCAGAGCTTTTAAAACTATCATCGTATATTTGTGCAGTTAACTAATTGTCTTCATAATTGATCTGCATGCAACACCTCACAATGTGATCATTTTCAGCTGTTAACATTGATATTTTTTCTTCCTTTATTCAGGTTATGACATGTCACCGTTTATTAGACGATATGCCAAATACTTGAACGAAAAGGCATTATCGTATAGAACTGTGGCCTTTGACTTCTGCAAAGTTAAAAGGGGGTAAGGATATATATGTATGTATTTACTTTAAATAACAGGTAAATGCATGGTGTGAGAATGGATGAGAAGGGTATTGTAATTTCTCGGAAAGAGTCAAACTATGACAAATGAACAGCTGTTTTGGCTGTATTGAGTAATTTATGTGTTGCTGAGCAAAGGATTTTTCTGGATAAAATCACAATTGAAAGGTATGTGCATCTTAACTGTTTCATTAATATATTATATGACATGGCTGAAATTCAGAGTATAACTTATGTACCATACTTTCCCAAATATAATTAAGTACTGATCATGCTGAGAACAAAATTAAATTTGCCCAGTATCCCTTCATCACTGTGAAAGTTTGGAGTGTGTTTTATTCATCACAGTATTAGTGCTGGGAGAAATTCTGGATATCTGTATTGTCAAGGTATTTTGGAGATGGGAGTCTCTTTGCAGTAATCTCATCTCATTCTTTAAAGTTTCTTCTTAAATTTGTGAAGTGAAATATTTTTACTGCCAAACTCCACAAGACAGAGAATCGCCTATGGATATGTGTATGGTTCCTTCCTATCCTCTTTATACACTTCAGAGATATGTTTATTAGTTCAATCTTTGAAGTCTTTAGAACCATGGCAGCAATACTAGTGATGGGTGGGAAGAAGGTGATGTTCAGACTTCTTTCACTTGGAATGAAATATTGAATGTTTCAGAATTTCTGATCCAATGACAGTAACTCATGAACACACAAAGGTTTTCATAATTTTCCTGTGTAAGAAAGTGGAGGCTGTTACCATTTCATCCACTAAATAATGGCTTAACGCTACAGTTGATAAACATACTTTCCCTCACTTTGTAGTTCTGATTTTATTTTAATTGTTGACATATGTAAGAGAAGCATCTCATGTGTGACTATTGTCATTTGCCTCTGGCCCTAATTTAGTGCAAAAGTGTTCCTTTCGAAGTCATGAAATTGTTTTAACGCTTTCCCTTTGTTCATCCAGTACACCTAACAGTTATTAAGCTGAATTTCCTGTATTCTTTGAGTTGTCCGTGAAACCTTCATTGGTTTAATTGTGAAATCAAAATTAAAATATTATATTGTTTGCCCTGTTAACTATGTTAAAAAGTCCATATGATGTAGACTGCCTGAGCATGACCAGCAAGTCAGAGATGTGGGATGCAAGTTTGGCCTTTTATCTGTGCCCAAAAGTCAGGGCAATATAGGACACAGGTGTTGATGAAGTTTTCAAGTAACATATCATTAGTTTCTCTAAAGAACATACAATTGAGCAATCAGATTCGTTTGGAGATTACACAGCAAAACACAGTTTGAATCCAAAAATATAGATATTGAACTTAGTCTAGTTAAGAGAATAAACCCCTCTCACTTCGGTTCTTCCATAGCTGGTCCCCCGTGATTCAACTTTTATGCAATACAGGTCTCTCATATTAACTTATTCAAAGCTGTACTTTCACTTTTATTTTTCCCTGTGCCTATTTAAGCACTATGCTGTGAAAACATTTGGAGGAGTGGTGATATGTCTCTACACTTTGTGAAACTCAGGACTAGGTGGAGGTGAGTGGCCAAATTTATATCCTTGGTGCTTTCTCACTGTGTAAAGAAAGAGCCCTAAGTAACAATTGGATGGGCTGTTTGAGCCTTAGGACTGGTCTGGATGTAGTAGCAATGTGAGTCCCAGGGATCCCCCCCCCTGGTTCCCCAGTTTTCTAGCCCATAGTCTGGTCACTGTACAAAATTTATTTTCATTTTAGGAAGGAAGATGGAACACTGAGAACAATGAATGCCGAGAAACTACTCAAGACACTGCCAGTATTACAGAGTCAGCTAGATGCACTCCTAGAATTTGATTGCACAGCCAATGATCTGACCAATGGAGTCATTAATATGGCATTCATGTTGTTATTTCGAGATCTTATTAGGCTTTTTGCTTGTTACAATGATGGTATCATCAATTTGCTAGGTAAGACTACAAAAAGAATATTTTAACTGAAGTTGCGTCAGTAAAAGGTGACATGTATTTCTGTTGCCCTACAACAGAAATGTAAAGAATGCCTTCAGAAGAGAACTTTGCTTGTTACTTTAGGGAGTTACCCATTTGTATATCAGTCATTATTATATCAGTACTTACAGTTGATTTATCATAAATTTGTTCTTTGTAGAGAAATACTTCGACATGAACAAGAAGCAGTGTCGAGATGCTCTTGATCTGTACAAGAAATTCCTTATTCGAATGGACAGAGTGGCAGAATTCTTGAAAGTAGCTGAGGTAAGTTTTTATAGAGCAGCAGTATACTTGCTTTATTTTGCTTTGGTTAAGTTATTAAAACTAATAATTGTAAATGTTAGTAGTTGCACAGCATTCATAAAAGGAATTCCTTACCATTTAAGTTAACATTTGTGTTTTGCATCTCATTTGCTCATTGTCATTTCACCATTCATAAATATGATCCACTTCATTGTGTTGTCCTTTTTCAAAATCTACAGGTATTTCCACCCTGTTTCCTTCAGCAATCTTATTCTTTCAGTCATGGTCTGAATTTTCTCCTGGTTACTCCAGTGTTAATTTCCCAGATGCGTTATCCCATTTGAGTTTTCTGCAGTGTATAAAGTCTCCACCTTATCGTGGTGAGGGGGTTTGAGTATGCCAAGGACCCTGAGAGCTATACCAGCGGTAGCGTAGCTACTGGCAGGGCCTCCCTTGCTGGACAGGTCAAAGGGTAGGCATCAGACGAAGAGAGACACCAAAAACCAAAAACTGATGCCGGAAGCAGCGTCATCAGCAGCGACTTGAAGCACAGAACAAATGATGCTCGAGATGGTTCAAGTTCGTATAGCAACAGGCGTGACCAGAGTGGTTTGAACGGCTGTTGTACTGCGATGTGGAAAGCAAATGGAAAAACTACCACATTATCACTTTTCCTGGATAGTCTCTTTCCAAAAACAGAAGATCACATTAAGTGGAGGAACTGTTTTGGAAGAGACTGTGGACCTGTCATCTGACAGATTACTGATCAATCAATCAAAGTATCCCTTAGTTCATACCCCTGTGACTGTCACTTAAATTATACATCTTCACATGTTTTTCAGCTTGCTGTTACTTTGTTAGTTTTCTGTGAAACGGTTTAATTTTGGCTGCATTCCTTTTGAGCCTGAGAATCTGTAGACTTCATGGCACACAGCAGATCTTCAGATAGGCATGCATTCAGTGAGGCTTACTTTGATGCTGGGTCTCTGTTTTCAGAGTGCAGTAGACTGCTGATGTAAATTTTGAAGCTGGAATGTAATCATATGAACCTTGTTATTTTTCCATCCCCTTATTTTATTTAATCCCTAGAAGTTCAACAGTATAACAGTATGACTTCAAATATCATATAGACAGTTGGAGCTAAAACTTAAAATTGCTACTTCTAGCTGAGAGGAAAAAAGGTGACAGTAGTAACTGTGAGTTCTGAACAGAACTCGTTAGGTTTACTCTTCTGTTGCATATATTTGTAGTCACTCAGATCTGTTACTGTTGTTATTTTATTTCATTTTATGTTTTGAAGTTCATTTTACTTAAGTGCATATTCAGTGACACCTCCAGTCAAGGTTTCTTTGGGGATCAGAGTATTTGAGCGCTAAACTGAGGAAATCTTAAATGAAGGCAATGTATTAGTGAGATTATCGACTTGGAATCATTGAAAATGAATGCTAAATGTGAGAAAAAGTTGAATTGGAGAACATTAAATGGGGTTTCCGCATGTACCAGCTAACCAATTCCCGATGAGCAGGAACCTTCTCAAGAAGTTGAGAGTCAGTTAACTACTCAAGAAATTTTCCACCAGTTAATGAAATGTGGAAGTTCATTATCATATTGTCACGTGATTTAGTGATGCTAGACGGGGTTTACATTGGTAACTGGAGTTACTGAACCCTTACAGATTGTAACTACAAGTAACTGTAGCAGTATCGCTAATTCACACACTGCAGTTCACTACAACACATACTAAGTCTTACCTGTCTGCTGTGACCTCACCCATTGTTGCCTGGTGATGGATTGCGGCAATGACCTCTGCTTCCATGCTGACGTTCTTACTGGCTGGCGAAATCTCACAACTAACACATTCCTCCAACTGTTGACTCTCAACTAATTGTCCTGCTTATAACATATCAGCATGGACTGCACAGAAAATGGTGTTCCTCTGTTGGTTTCTAGTTGTTGCCATGCAGACATTATTGAAGCTGTTATTCAGTAACAGTTGTAATGTATTTGCTCAAGGCATTTCTAGGCAACAACTTGGTAAAAGCATTCCAGTGTGCAACAACAGAAGATGTGTCTTAGTGGACAAATGTTATAGCTTGTTGCTAAGCAGTAATTAGTGCACCAATGACTTGCTTAGCTAGGAATCACATGACTCGTGTTTTCTGTGTTATCCGTACAGAGCCCACATAATGAAGACCTGTGGTAGCTTAGATAGGGCAGTGTAGTTAAAGAGTTTCCAGAACGAGTTTTTAGTTGAGTTCCGAGGTTCCAGGGCGATTGAACAAGAAATGGCAAGAAGACTTCATAGTGGTTTGAAGTGTTAGTTTCTGTTTTGAGATCTGTTGGAAGGGGATGACTAGTGGAAAAAGACACTCCTACTGCTTGTGCAGTGGTGAACTGGAAAATGTGTAAATCAGCACTGTATTAAATGTGATTAAGAGAACTTGTAACCAAAGTGCCAATAAATGCAGTCATCCAAACTAGAACCCATTATTTTCGTCACACATATGAATTGTGGAGCTCCTCATTATGCAGTTTGTCTAACCTCCTACCATGTTTGTCCTTCTAGTTCCAAATATTCACCTCAGCACCCTGTTCTCAAACACCCTTAATCTATAAATTTTGCACAGTGTAAGGGATCAGTTTTGACACCAAAGCAAGAGAAATGAAATTACAGTTCTGTATATTTTAATCCCTGTGCTTTTATATAGGAGTTACAAAGACAAAAGATTCTGAACTAAATGTTAGCAAGCATTCCCCAAATTTAATACACTCTTAACTTCATAATGATTCCAGTTTTGGTGTGTTATCATTGTTCCAAAATACTAAAATTTTGACACACTTTCAAAGGATTTTATATTTCTTGGGATGGCATCTAAGCTTACTCCAGTCCTGCTTCTGTTAATCTGCCCTGTTGATAATAATGTTTGAATTTAAATGAAAGGAAATTAAGGTCAGCAAGGATTGTAAAACTGCAAAGAAACTTTTGGAAACTTTGAATTTGAAACTTGAGAACACCTTTGCACTCTTGTTTCAACAGATGTGTTGGTGGGAAGATCTTGAGTCTTTCAGCAAACGGTGAACAGAGTATACTATATTCTCATAGTTATTAAAGGATGAAACCTTATTTTTAAAGTTCAACTTCTTTAATTTTAGTCTGTTAGCTGCATGTTCTTTTTGTTTTACTGCCCAGTGCCCACTCAAGTGCCAAATCATGGGATAGCAGCATGTAAATTTATTTTTAAGTGGCGCCACCGTCCCTTGACGGCTTGGGAATGCCCAGAGCAGTATCAGTTGTGAGGTGTTCTCTCATGAGTCAGGTTGAACACTGGCCAGTCTGCTCATGGCAAGCCTACGTGAATTATGGGAGTTTGAACGGGGCATGATAGTGGGTGCCAGGCGGATGGGACATTCCATTTCTGAAGTTGTGCGGTCATTCAACATTCCTTGATCCATGGTGTCACATGTGTACCAGGAGCACCTTGTGGAAGGCATTTGCACCCACCGTGGACAGCGCAGTGGCCGACCACGGGTGCTTAATGATTGTGACAGCAGTGTCTAGCTAGAATTGTCTGTGGTAACAGACAAGCGACACTGGCTGAAATCACATCCACATTCAATGCAGGAGGTACCAGACGCATATCCAGCAGGTCAGTGCAGCGTTCTTTAGCTTCCATGGGATATGGGAGCAGAAGACCGACCAGAGTGCCTCTGTTAGCACCACGACACCAGACATAGCGCCTCACCTGGGCTTGGACCCTGGAGGACTGGCAACATGTGGCATGGTCCGATGAGTCACTTTTCCAGTTGTTTCAGGCGGATGGTAGGGTTCGGGTGTGGCACAGACCCCATGAGGCTATGGACCCCAGTTGTCAACAAGGCACCGTGCAGCCTGGTGGTGATTCCATACTTGCGTGGGGTGTGTTCATGTGGCATTAATTGGGTCCGCTCATCCACCTAAACACGTCATTGACCGGTGACTGCTATGTTATACTGCTTGGTGACCATTTGCAGCCCTTAATGCACTTCATGTACCCCCACAACGATTGGATATTCCAGCAGGACAATGCACTGTGTCATTGGGCTGGAGTTGTCCAGAATTGGTTCAAGGAGCATTCTGGAGAGTTTTGATGAATCGTGTGACCACCACATTCGCCCGACATGAACCCAATCAATCATTTATGGGACGTGGTGGAGAGGTCCATTCACACCCAAAATCCTGCACCTACAAGTACGAGGGAGCTGTGGGCGGCTATTCAGATGGCATGGCTCAACATCTCTCCAGAGGTCTTCGGTCCACTTGTGGAATCGATGCCACGTCAAATTGCTGCACTTCACTGGGCTACAGGGGGTCCTACATGATACTGGGTACCTATCCCATGACTTTTGGCACTTCAGTGTATATATGTATATATGAGTATCATTTGAGGTGAATTATTTTATTCAATGTTTTACAGTATTTTGAAATGTGATTTTTTTTTTTTCTCCCCAGAATGTTGGAATCGATAAAGGTGATATTCCTGACCTCACAAAGGTAACTATTATTGAAATATTTTTACTCGAAGAAAACTGAAAACATTAGTAAACTTCTTTCTGCTCTGAAGCGTAGAAGTAATTGAACTTATTAAAGGGAATTCGAGGTCATTGTAAGTATTTTCATTTGTTCCAGCATAAAGCAATATAACATCTATAGTCACCAACTTTGTAGCCTGTCAACATGAATATGTATGAGGTATCTAGTTGTATGGCACACATGCCTTGATTCAGAATGTTTTCTGTTGAAAATCAGGATGTAGTATTTGAGGCTTATATTTCTGGAACCTTCAGTCTTTACTGAAATCATTAGATTGATAGCTAGAATTTTGTTAACTGAAGAAAGCAGTCTGTTACATAATTCAGGGAAGATAGTCCAACCCATCTAAATGTTTTCACTCCACTTTCAGTGTATCTCATATGAGCAGTAATACTAAACCTAGCAGCCCAGTTCTTGACTGTGGAGTAGGAAGACACTTATCAACTAATGTCACCGACATGTCATTGTAAATTTTTTTGGCCGAGTTCCCTTTTAGGAAAAGATACAGTGGAACCTCGCTTAATGAGCACCTCTTATAACGAGTAATTCGCATAACGAGCAAAATAAATTGTAAAAAAATGACTCGCATAACGAGTGATGAGAGGGAAGTCCCGGTTTGTGCGCTTGCTACATTAGTCTGTGTTTAGCACTTGTTCCGCTAGCATCTTAGTGTCACTTGTGATCACACATTTTTCCAAACTTGTGTTCAGACATTATTTGTGATTTTCTTTTGTGCAAAAATGTCCTCAAAGAAAAATCTGCAAAAAGACAGCCATAAGAGAATAAAAATAACCGTAGAAATGAAGCATAAAATCACTGAAAAGCGAGAATGAGGGGTGAGCGTGGCTGATCTAGCACACACATGCAATTGGTCTACATCAACAATTTGCACGATTTGTAGTTGCATTGTGTTTCACAGAAACAAGTTATGGAGGAGAGTTTGTCAGAGGAGGAGGAGGAGGAGGTAACAGCAAAGCAACAGTCTTCTGGCACAATAAGAGAAATGCTGAACGCATGGGAAACTGTTGCATCGTACATTGAGAAGCATCACCCTAATAAGGCAGTGGCTATGCGTGCTGCAAATTTATTTAATGATAATGCTGTGTCACATTTTCACCAAATTTTGAAGCATCGGCAAAAACAAATGTCTCTATAGACAGCTTTCAAGTAAAAAAGAATTAGATATGTATCATAAATAATAAACTAATTATTTCGATTTTTTTTTCTGCAAACCGAATTCGCATTCCCGGTTGGTTCATTCCGCATAGAAGGAACAATGAAGATGATTCACGCTCCTTAACAATGTATATATACAGGGGACAGACAAAAATATGGAAACACCCAACAAAAAACACATTACCGTGACTAATATGGTGTAGGACAACCTCTGGCTTGCAGAACCGCTTGCAGTCTCCTTGGAATGGATAAATAGAGGTCCTATATGATTTGCAAGGGAATCTTGTACCATTCTTCCTGAAAAACATGGTAAGTTCTGTTATTGATGATGGCTGTGGATAGCGCGCACACAGATTGCTCTCCAACACAG
>NW_019723305.1:52974-59224 GCF_002891405.2 Cryptotermes secundus
TGACCTACAAACGTTGCTAAAATAAACACTTCAATTCAGGCGTGCATTGCACGAGGTGTTTCCATATTTTTGTCCATCCCCTGTAATTGTCTTTGAATAAACGTTATACATAAAAATTTTGACTTCAATTCAGGCGTGCATTGCACGAGGTGTTTCCATATTTTTGTCCATCCCCTGTAATTGTCTTTGAATAAACGTTATACATAAAATTTTTTGAGTATTTTTTTTTCGACCTGGAATGCATTATCGTATTTTACATTAATTTATATGGGAAAAATTGTTTCGCATTACGAGTAAGATTCTGGAACAAATTATGCTTGTTAAGTGAGGTTCCACTGTATTTAATCACTGCTTGCCACTCTTTTGCAGTGAAATGTCTGTTGTTTTGCCCATTTTCACTTTAGATCTGCAACAAGCTTTAAATAATCAGGCTACAATTATGAAATTTAGGTCAGACATATACGAAATAATAAAATTTAATGTGATAAATGTAGGTGAAATAGGGAAAATCAA
Source organism: Cryptotermes secundus (assembly GCF_002891405.2). Taxonomy (NCBI): domain Eukaryota; kingdom Metazoa; phylum Arthropoda; class Insecta; order Blattodea; family Kalotermitidae; genus Cryptotermes; species Cryptotermes secundus. The sequence goes on from NW_019723305.1 coordinate 53,488, forward strand.
AGACTTATCAATACCCCTATGTTCACAGAGTAGGAATATTACAGTGTGACAAAGGATGGCTGTTATTACCAAAATCCTGGAGGAAGAGGAAAGTAGCTGCTTTAGAGGCAAAATTATATAGAGGATCTTAATGTTAAAATTGGTTTTATGGAAATAAATATTGTGGTGATGAGAACTAGAAGAAGTATCCATGGCAGATTTGTAATGTTTTTCAGCATAATTATCACTTTTCCAGGGTTTGGCAGTTTGTTCTGTAACTGCAAAATATATAATGTAATAAACTTGATGACACAGTATATGACATGACATTGCTGTCATCTGCTGTCATACCATTCACTTTATTTTAAATTCCATAGATCCTTTCAGGTCACGCATGCCATAGGATATAGAACATGTCAAAATACATAAACACAAATGGACCCATCAACTTGCAATACAGTCACAGTACAAAATTTGTACATAAAATATTCAAATATGGCTGCTGTAATTTATATAGAATTGTTAATTGTTCTGTAGAATACTGGACTGTTTGTAGTGATTAGTGGTATTCTTGTAGGCTCCCAGTAGTCTCCTGGATGCGCTTGAGCAGCACCTAGCTTCCCTTGAAGGGAAGAAAGGGTCTGCAGCTAACACACCAACTCAGACTGCCAGGTGAGTTACTGTGTGTCCCACCAAATATATTGAGAGTGGAAGTCGTCCTCACAAAAATTAAGATATCTGTAGTTGTGATTTATAAATATGTTGTTCATCATAGTGGCAAATAGAATTGTATGATTTGGCTATGTTCACTAAAATAAAGGATGATCAGTTCAGCATTGCTATGAATAATAATAAAATTACTTCTCTGTACCCAGTAATACTAAGTTTTGCTGAATAACATAACTTAGATGTCTTCACTATGAAACAAGTTATGTAGTTTTTGTGTCATCTCATCAGTGAAAGTGGATTTTTGATGTAGCATATTGCACTTCATCTTAACAAGAAATTATTGCACAGAAATAATGTAATGACACAAAGGAATGTGATGTGAATATGCAGATTATGTATGTCAGATTCCACTTTGTAAGAGTATGGGGTGTGTCAACTTTGTGACATTACCTTGAACTTGAAAATCAAAGGGGCTGTACTGTCTTATGATAAATTGCTTTTCTAGCTTTTGTATAAACTGTTATGATACTGTATTTTCTTTTGTTTTGTTTTTATTTTCCTGCCAAAATATTATGTGTTACTGAAATGCTTCAGCAAAGCCCAGTTATCCTGTCCTGACATTGTTTCAACAGCTGCCTTGCCAGAAATTGACTTGTGCAATACCATTTACCATTCAACATTCCTAGTGTATTGGTAATTTAGAGTTTCAGCATTTCATGGTGTGATGTATTCAGTTTGCATGTATATCTGTCTTAGCCAAGTTCATTGCAATATGAAGCAACTCATTTTTTGTCTCAAGGCTATTTGCTTTCTCCTGGTCTGCCCTGTGGGTTTTTTCTTTTCAACCTGTAGAAGACCCAGAGTTAAGAAAGAATGAATGAACACACATAATGATAGACCTTGGAGCACCTCCACTATACACAGAGTGGAGTGGTGGACGAATAAGAAGGGTAGTGTCCTTGACCAGTCATTAGAGCTTACCTGTGCTGTAGTGTAACCCCTCTTGTGTGGACAGAGTCTGTGTGAATAAGGGTGAGGGCAAACTAAGGAAACTGGCAACCTCGATGCAACCACAATTTCCAAGAATTGCTATCAGCCTGAGTTGAACACATGTTACTGAATGGAGCAGTGCAGATTAAGGAAACACAACAGCAATTCCCGAGAACTTTTATCAGCCTGAGTTGAACGTATATATTACACAGTTTCCTCAATTTGCGCTGCTCCATTCAGTAGCATATGTTCAACTCAGGCTGATAACAATTCTTGGGAATTGCTGTTGCATTGCGGTTGCCAGTTTCCTTGGTGTGCCCTCACCCTAATAAGGCAGCAACTTGGCACTTCGGTTTATAATATTATTATACTCTTTGAAAATTTGTTAATAAATAACTACATTGTACGGGGCATTATTTATGCACTATGTAGGTATTCAGCTGTTTTAGGAAGTTCTTGTGCTGCTGTGAAAGTCAAGGGCACATCCATGACACCATAGGTGTCCAGTGATAGAGTGAAAAACCGAGCGAGTTGGCTCAAGCAGTGATGCTTTTGCCTTATATTTAGGAACTGCTGGGTTCACATCTCAGCCAGGGCATTGACTACTGGCACTTGGGTTTTGTGATTTTTCCCAGTCTCTCTGGGTAAATGTCAGGATGTTACTTCAGATTAAGTCGCAAACAATCTCTTCCACATCCTTTCCAATTCATTATTTGCTGATCATTCTGCCATTTAGAGCTGCTGGCAGCATTATTGAGTAAGCAGTAAATAAATAGCATACATTTCCAATGTTTAATATGCACTTAATTTCATCAGTAGTATGATTTGTATTACTTGTTATTTCAGGTACTTGAATTTAAGCTATTTTGTAGTGAAAACAGTTTCTTCAAATGTAGTTAAGTCTGTATTTGGCTTTGCAGTAACCCATGCCTATTTATTCAGTTTCCCATTGTTCAAGTGTAGTTAAAATCTGTGTTTAATTTTGGAATATCTTTTGTCCATTTGTTCAGTTTCATAGTGATCCAGATATTCTTTGATTGTTTGCATAATACATGCATGAGCGTAGTCTCTCTTTTTTCTGTGTTCACAGTGTGTTATTACTGCAGAAGTTATGTGTTGGCAATATGTGTCTCTTGCATTGACATTTTTTACAGCTTATCAAAGTGTTTACAACATCGTTTGGCATTGTAACCAACAAACCAACCAGAAATCCTCAAAAATTTCAGTCAAGTCCAGTACAGGCTTGCTTACACTCTAGTATACTCTCATGTCCTTCACATTCCAAGGTATTGTTTCCAAGAGATTTGTTTAACTTTATAAAATGAGATAATGAGAGGTAAAGAGTTGAGGTTGGAGTGAAATGTGTTATGGCAAAAGTGAAAATGATTGTACTCTTAATTAATTTCATGAGATATGCCCCTCAAGTAATATCTAAAGGTATGCAGTGCTGTGTTTCTTGTTCATATTTAAAATACCCTTGTTGTACTTTGAAATTTCCAGTCTTGTCTACCCTCTGTGTGTTTGTGTACAAACAAACTCCCACTTTACATGTAGAACAGTTTGGGAATGACTAGGTTCAGAGGTTGGATCCTCCAGTATACTCATGGGAATGGATCCAGTAGAAGTCAGAGTGCTTAAAGGGTGGCTAAAACTTATCCACCCTAAGTTCATACAATGCACATTAACTACATGTATCTTCATTGTAGAGGCATTTCTTATGGTCATTTGCACATCATTGTCATGTGTGCCTTCAAATTATAATTATCAAGCTCTTCACTATAACATTTCTTAAGTCATTTGTCCATTTTTCTATCCTTCTTACCTATTTGGATACAGTTTGTTTGTATATAGGAATTAGGTTATCCATCAACAAAACAAAATATTCTTGTTTTACAAAGTTTTACAATTCAGTTTTTTATTCTTGCTACATTTTGGCTGTACCAGATCATCATCAGGCAGTTTATATAGGAATAAATTTAGTTATTTAACTACTGATATGGATCCATACCAGTGAATGTGTCATATTATGTACTAACTGATAAAATTTGCCTCAAGTTGATAAGTGTTAAAATTAAAATAGAAGATACAAAATAAGATAGAGGTAAAAAACATTGAACCAATGAACAGGTAGTACACACCAAACATATGTACTCCCAGACAAAATGCATACGTCATATTTTATGATCATAAAACTGAACTCTAAACTAAATTCTGTGGCTTGATTCCGCAAGCAAACTATACCGACTGAGCGTCCGCCACTTGTCGGCAAAGTTAGTGCCAACTTTAGCACATAGAGTGTGTCACAAAGGTCAGCGCAACAAGTTCCCACGGCCATTAATGTCAGTTTTCTAGACTGGAGCTGCTATTTCCTTGAAATAGCTCATAAGTTTTCCTCTTGAGGCTGAGTGGACCCCGTTCCAGGCCCACTACTTCTCAGAAAATCTGGTAGCACTGGGAATCCAACCCAGACCTCTGGATCTGTAGCCAGGAACTCTGACCACTAGACCACAGAGGCAGTCTTTTATGATCATATAATGATACATATCGTGAAATATGTAGACCTAGTATACAACACATTAACAACCCATACAACTTGTCTCTGGGCTCCACGACCAGGCATACTGTACAGAAAACTTCCAACAACAAATACCTACAAATGACATAACATGCCCAATTCTCCAGTGTAGCATTGGAACCTTAGAATTAAGTTGGCATACATATTTCTTAACCTCCCATACTAAATAGTTTTCAGTATTTTTAAAACATTTTTAAGTATTTTTAGTATTTCCATAATATATTCAGCAATTTAAATTTTAATATATGGTATGTATTTCATTTTTTATATTTTATCTGTTATCTTATTTTGTATTTTCTATTTTTTTTTGTAATAGTTACCAACTTGAGGCAAATTTTATCTGTTAGTATATAATGCAACATGTTGCACTGGTATGGATCCATATCAGTAGTTCAATAACTAAAAGTATTCCTGTATATAACTGCCTGATGATGGTCTTGAACAACTGAAACTTGTAGCTCTAATAAAAAAATTTAATTGTAAAACATTAAAAACGAGTATATTTTGTTGTATTGATGGTTAACCTAATTACTATATATATCTGGAAAACATGAAGTTTTGCATCCAATGAAGACAGTTTATTTGGCCTTCATGTAGTCCAGTTTTTCAGTAGTACCATATTGCATGTTATACTGCAAGCAGAAATAATTTCAATACAAGAAATTCTCTAGTATTGACCATTGAAAGACAGTAAAACTCTAAAATCATGTCAGGTTATAAGTTACATCATACTAACCTTTATCATTCATCGTTAGTACTCTTTGTCAGCACGTGCAAGTCCAGGTGGCTCCATCTGGCCTACTGAGTCACTGTTCACAGTATAAATCCCATTATTGGCTGGCGTTTGTCATGTGTCAGTAGATATGAATGCTTCTGCAGTAAATGATGAATTGGAAAGGATGTGAAGAGGTCTAATTTAAAATACTTTTTTTACATTTGTCTTGAGGGACTGAGGAAAACTACAGAAAACCTCTGTCAGAATATTTGGCCTCCAAGCCAAGATACTGGATGTGGGACCTCCTGATTATGACCACTAGACTATAGTGTTTGGTGAAAAATTGGCTCATAAGATGTCATAGAAGTCTTCTTAGGATGAACTTGTGCAAATTTTAGTTGAAAAATTTTTCATAAAACGCAGTTAACTGCAAAGAAAATAATTTATATTTTTAATGTGATCAGCTATGAAGTAGTGGATTTTTATCTACAATGAATGAACATCGAAGCTACTGAGATATGCTGAACTGGAAGGAATGAATTTGTAAAATATATGTATTCCAGTATCATATTTAAGCATCCTGTTGCACTCTATACGATAAATGATATAATGATATAAACTCCGTCCCACGTGCAAACAATATATTATGTGTCCTTGATCTTGCTCCTTTACACTACATGTTTCGGCCTCAGACGGCCATCATCAGGTGTATAACACTCACGTTGCTGTCACACTGCACCCAGCCCAAAATTTAACATTTAAAACACTTTCCTTGTTATTATCAACATCTACTTCGTTGATATCTGTCT
>NW_019723305.1:59610-74917 GCF_002891405.2 Cryptotermes secundus
TACACCTCATGATGGCCATCTGAGGCTGAAACATGTAGTGTAAAGGAGCAAGATCAAGGACACATAATATATTGTTTGCACTTGGGACGGAGCTTATGTCATTATATCATTTATGTGTATTCCAGTTTAGAATGTACTTTTCCACTCTTGCTTGTGAGAATATATGAGTTGTTTGAAACACATTTGATTTCTGTGGATGTGATATTTTACTGTAATTTTCTGAAGGAGAATTTCTATTTAGCAGCATAGATTGACACACATTTTATTTTTGCGTTATACTCGTATATGTTGCTTATTATGCTATGGTGTTGAATGTTGCATGATGTCAGTATATACTCACAATTTACTTTATGAGTGTTTTTGGTAGTTGATGTACCACTTTATTTATTTCTCATTTTCTTTGTCTTTATTTTTGTCCTGTCTTCCCTTCCTTTGTGGTTCTGACCTTTCCAACACACTATCACCCACAACTGTCTCTTGCAAAAATCACACCACATTATGCCTTATCACATCCATATGGCCAAAACTGGCACCATGCAGCAACAGAACCAATGTAAAGTCCGGAGTGTCCGCCCTATCTTCCACCAGCACTGCATTTGGAACAGCAGCGGCCAATACTCGCCTTGACTCACACACCAATGGCATTGATGAGTCACTGAAACAGCAGGTGCTTGCTGAGGAAGAAGCGGCAATGAACCAGTATAAGGTATTTATCTTCTGAATCCCTCAGATTGATATTCTAATAGAATTGTATGATAAATAGTGCAGGGAAAGTAAAAGACTGAGGAACTGGAAGTGATTCAGTATTCTGAAACAAGTAGCCAGTCCGGTTTCCATGAGTATTACAATTTTGTTCCAATCTCAGGTAAGGGAGGAAGATATTAAAATATAAAGGAAAAAGTAGTATGAGGTGATGAACTGGATTCATCTGTCTTGGGATAGGGACCAGTGGGGGCTCTGGTGAACATTGTAATGAACTTGTCAGTTCCATGAAAGTTAAGGGAAATTTATATATAGTAGTTATGCTAAACCATCACCACAACAAATGTATACTTGCTTTTAATGTTTATGTTTAAACCTTTATTTTGCTACATGTTTCGGTCACTTAGGACCATCATCAGGCAGTCAATATAGCCATAGGAATACGTCTAGTCATTGAACTACTAATATGGATCCATACTAGTGCAACATGTCATATTATAGGATAACAAATTTTCCCTGAAGCTGGTAATAAATATTACAATTAAATATTTAAAATAAAAAAATATATAAAATGTATGTATGATATATTTAAAGTATATATAATTATGTTGATTATAATTACAAAATATTAAACTATTTAAAATGTTGTTAAAACTTATTAAGTTATTAAGAGATCTAAGGTTCAGGTGCTACAGTGTAGTATTAGGCATATTATCTGATTTGTGGGTCCTTGTTAGAAGCCTCCACATAGTAAAACCAAGTCGTGAAGCCCAGGGTAAAGTGTCAATCTGAAAATAAATATCTGTATGTTATTATTTTAGAGGGTATGATATGTTGACATACTGTATCAATAACATGTTTTTCATATGTATTTTGTATATGTTGTTATGAATATGTGATGTTTCGGGCACGCGCATTTCCCGATATGGATTGTGTTATAATATCTGTAATAAAAAATATAAGTTAATGTGTGAGTAGTAGTGATTTTAATATATGAAGTCGGGAATTTTTGTAAATATTAATGATAATGTTACTTATGATCATTAATATGATGTATGCTTTTTCTAGTCTGGGTGTGTGTTGGCACTAACTTTGCTGACAAGCGGCGGTCGCTCAGTCAGTATAGTTCGCTTGCAGACTAAAACCAAGGAGTTTGTTTTTATGTGTGTATGATAGATATATACTACACTGTGCATTGGTTCAGTGTAGACTGATTAGTGGTGATGGTGATGTATTGAATTGATTTTGGATATTGGCAGGGGGGAAGGAAGGAAGGAAGAGGGAAGAAGGGATGGGCTATTGCATTGTGCAGGGGCAGAGGGGATGATGGAATGGGGGCTAATGGGAAGTATTTAATGGATGTATTATATGGGTTTATTTATTATAAGGTCAAAGATGGGATTATGCATATTTGTGTGTCATTCATCTGTATTCTTCTTTTACTTAAGTAGGGGAAATTATTTGATTGGCTGAGCAACATTTTAGCCTCTCAGGAAGGGCTGTGTTTGGTTATACTACTACTACTACTACTACTATACTGATGCTGCTGCTGTCACCACAGTGGCAGCAGCAGCAGCAGCAATAACAACAACTGTTATGGGAGCCTTAGTAGAAGGGTGTAGATATATTCAAGAATTATATACATACCCATTATTGTGCTTTCACTTCTGCTGTCATTAGTGAGATTTCCTGTTCTGTAGTAACTTGCTTGGTAATAAGAATTCCTGATACTTTCAGGCCAAAGTGTCATCACCTACCAGCAGCAGTGGACCCAATACCAACCCCTTCTTGAGCTCCCCAACAGTAGCAGCTCCAGCTACCAACACTACACAACCCATTGTCGATCTGTTTGGCTCTCTGCCTGCTACAGCTGATGCACCTCAGGTTGTTATTCATGTTCATTGTGTTTGGGTGTAACCTTAGTATCATTTAGAACAGAAGTAAACAGTTATTTTAATTATTTTTACTTGCTGGTCAGGTTGGGTTGGACTACTTTGAACTGATCGCAGGAAAATTTCTAATTTTAAAACTGTTAAATACTCATGGTCACCAGATATTCTGTTTTGCTGAATATGCTATACAGAATTTAGAAATACATAAAAGTAACAATATTGACAAGTAATTTGAATGGGATATTCTTTACCAGATATTATTAGGGTGATGAAATCAGGAGAACTAAGGACATGGCTTGTAGTTTGTATGCAGAATGAAAACCTTTCAAAAAATTTTTGTTGCGAAACCTAGAGAAAAGTGACCACTTGGGATACATAGACATAAATGGGAAGATGACATTAAAATGGAACTTAAAGAAATAGGATATTATGATATGGACTGGATTCATCTGGCTGATGCATATAGGAATGGCAGGCCTTTGTTGATGCAGTAATGAGCTCTTCATGAAAGCTTAATAATTTCTTTACCAGGTGAGCGACTTTTAGCTCCTCACTGACTTTACAGTAAGTCTCAAAGAAAATGCAAGTTCCCATAAAGGCCGCCACACACATTTCATTTTACTGTACGATTTACATGCACATACTTTACTCTGAATCTAAGACGGAGTATGTGTATTGAAAAGTTGAAGATTTACCTAGCATGTACAGTCTTTGGCATGGCTTGAAGTAAATCTGTCGGCATTTACAAATTGAAATGAAACTACATTGTTTTGTAGGGACCTCTAATACCTGATTCCATCAAAATTCATCCAGGTATTCAGAAGTTTAAATGCCGGACAGTTGGACACAACACATGCACACATCTCCCCATATTTGCTTTGAACCCATTGATGATGTACAAAACTGCATAATAACTGTAACAGTACAATGAAACACACCCGTATCATAAGCATTAAGTACAAAGGCAAATCGAAAAGTCTTTGCCTCTATTTTTCTTAGCCACAATAATACACATACAGGGAAATCAAAATACAGACAGTGTTCTAAGTACCTTTAACTATTTTTCCGCATAGTCACCACCCCAGTTTAGGTATTTGTCCCATCACACCACTAGTTTGGAGATTCTGCTGTTGTATAATTCGGCCGGTTGAGTGCGTAACCGCCGCCAGACAGCGGTTTTCATGTCATCGTCAGAAAAGAACCTCTGGTCTGCCAGGAACTTCTTCAGTGGACTGAACATGCAGTAATCACGGGGTGCAAGGTCTGGACTATACGCTGCATCCTCCATAATCTCCCATCCGAATGATTGCGGTCGCACCTGGGGATTCTCCTCCATGACAACGCCAGGCCTCATGTGACAAACAGGACTGCTGCCTGACTGCAGTCAGGGTGCAATGGGACAAATGCCTGAGCCAGGGTGGTGACTATGTGGAAAATTAGTCAAAGATACTTAGAACACTGCCTGTATTTTGATTTCCCTGTATGTGTATTATTGTGGCTGAAAAAAAGTAGGGGCGAAGACTTTTCAATTATTCCTCGTAAATAAGATGTTTTGGTACATCATTTCTGTTTATAGGAAATATAAACATTTTGAATGTTTATTTGAAGTCATTTTTACATTCACGTTGTTTCCGCAGTCAACAAAAGCCTCGGACGACTTACTGCAGCTGAGTGCCAACCCATTTGCTGATATGTTCTCAGCTCCAACACAAGCTACTTCTGTCCCAGTAACTGGTGTATCTGACATGTGGTTGTCGAATGGTGAGTATTATTTACGTGGTGCTCTACGTCTTGCTTATAGTGTTGAGGCAAGACATTAAACTGGCGTGTTTTCGTGTTGACAGGTTTTCGTGGAACACAGCCTGCTACAAATGCATTTGTGTCAGATCAGAGTTTCAGTTCTGTCTTTGGAGGAACTGAAACTGGTTCTGGTAAGTAGTAATTACAGATTAAACAGGCAAAAAACAAACAATTGGATTTGAATGGCCACAATCTTGATACATTGTATTGTGCTGAACTTTCTCACCTGCTGTCACCACTTTAAACCCATCTTTTACTCTATAAATAATTTTGTCTTGTATTAATTTTAGTTACTTTCATGTCACCTGTACATAACATGAAGAGCTCATTTTTTTCAATTTTATTTTTGTAACAAGCAGCTGTTTATTGCAGTTGACTTTTTTATTTTTTTATATTGCATGGACCTTTCATGTGTCAGCATAAAATGCTTGTGTGCACTAAATGAGTTTCATTCTCAGTTTCTATACTGAATTTTTACCTAATCCAAAAATGGTAGATCCACTCCGCAAATCCATTCATGTCCATTCCCTGTTGCAGTGTTTCTCAACTGGCAGGATGCATCCAGCTTGTGGGACTTGACAGTCTACTGGGTGTAATATGATGCCTCAAAAAATACTTTCCCTTAATCATTAATATAATTACTAAAAGGTATATATAACTGTAGAAATACATTTCCTGGAAATAGAGCTGTGTTTTTATTATTTTTGACAGAATAACTACTGGGATGCAAGATGCAAAAGGTTGAGAATCACTGCCCTAGTAGAAATGCATAAAGTGAATGGCCAATTGTTGAGAGCGTACAGTACTGTTTTAAGCAAATGTTATGTGAAGTGAAACATTTGCAAAGCCTATAGCACTCTGTCGCTTGAAGAAATATACAGGTACAGAAAATTTCCATAGTGATGTGGCAGCCAGTTATGTTTCAAAATATGTAACGGTTTGAAAGAAACAGTTTTAATTTGGATTAGTGAGTACAGTGTTCATCTGTTCTCTTCACCATGTGTTGTTCTCTCTGCAAGCTGCATCTGCTGGGATGGCCGCTCCGAATCCCTTCATGTCCGACTTTAGCCCAGCTCCTGGTGGCCAGCATGTGACCTCCTCCTCTGCAGGTGGGGGTGGGATGGACCTGTTTGAGGACCAGGGTGCGGGCAACATTAGCCAAATCAGTACTAATGCTGCAGCTGATCTCTTTGGTGCTGACTTTAGTTCTGTGGGTCAGGCTCAGGGACCATCAGTTGGCAGTCAAGGGACAGACTTGTTTGGGAATGTTTCTGGAAGCGATTTCACTGTGCTTCAGCCCACAGAGGCCACAGACATGTCTTTAGGGTTTGAAGGTAATTCAGGAGAGGTACAGGCAGACACAGGTGGTGAGGAAGCAAAGCCTATGGATGGTGTGGTTGGCGTCAGTGAAGGGTCAGAATTAGGGAAACCACATCAATCATTCACTTCATTTCCTGCTCCTGTGCCCCCTGCTCCTGCTCCTTCTCCTGTTGTGCCATCTGGTGCTAGCAAAGTGACATCACCGCCTCCACCACGCCCACCACCACCCACTACAGGAGGAACTCCTCGTACCATGTCTCCTGGTCCTCTGAGTGGGTCCCCAAGTCGTCTCCCACCAGCTTCAGCCACATCCAAGAGTGCATTTGATGACTTGAATGATAGCATCCGAGCTGCATTGGGTGGCTCGCCAACTAGGCCCCCTCCACCTGCTGGTGCTACCACTCAAGTACCAGGACAAGGTGTGGTTCCAGCTCAAACATTTATTGGTGGAGCTGGTATTGCAGGGTTTGGGGGGTTTGATATGCCCCTTCAGGGTCAACCGGGTGGAGCGGTAATCCCACCACAGCAGCAGACTATGATACCAGGGGGAGGAGGGATGGTGTTTGGTCCGCCTGGTGGCGCTCCTATTGGCTATGGTTCTCCAGCAAAGCAAGGAATAAGCATGACAGGTGATGATGTTCGGATGCTGTCTTTGCATTTTGCTACTAGGTGCTCTGGGTAGTGTTTGATATGCTGCTTAACGAACAGAATTAGAATCCAGCAAATGCATCTTGGTTTTTTACTTGCCTTATTAACTGAGTGATTAAGTCTTTATGCCAGTGATATGGAAGTTGTGGTATGTCATGTTGTTTTCTTTTTCTTTGATATCCCTTTTGTGAAACTCAGTATGGATTTCTTTGTGAATTTAGTACTTCTTATATTGATAAACATGTACACTGACCAGAATAACAAGGCTCGCTCACCTTCTGATAACAGCTGTGGCACCATGCAACAAATGAAACCATATATATCAGAGATTAATCTCAACTCAACATTGTATGTGTTTCTATGATAATAGGCAATACAGTGATATGCCATTACTCTGAATATAATTTTTAATAGAAATGTGATAAAGTTAGGAATTTGTGGAAGAATATATGAAATGATTACAGTACCTTCTTGTTAGAATTTGCACAATTAAGTGTGCCTGTCAGTTTTTGCTTGACTGTTTTGGGAGAGCTGCTGAACAATTTTCTTTCCATTTATGGCCACCAGTCTTAATACATCTGAACCCCTTTGACTTTATTGTAAGGTATCTGAAGAAGTAATGTTCAGAGCAAATGCATGCTCAATAGAAGAACTGAAATGAAGAGTCGACATATTTCACTGGCACTACTCAGAGTTCTGCAGAATGTTGTTTATTTTTTATGAAGAGCAGATATCATATAGTGGATATATTCCATCAAGAAACAGATTCTTGAAGTGTATACAATATATCGTTCTTTCATGTTTTGGTGTTAAGTCACAACATTTTTCAAAATGTCAGATGATGATTATGATGATGATGTAATAAAGAAGTAACCCCATGTAAATATCATCACTGGAATTAAACCTATGGCACATTTCAAAATAATTCATTAGAGCCAGTTTGCTTCTGTGAGTCTTTGAGTGCAGATAATAACGCTATCCTGCTAGGTGAATGGAGTCTTTTATATTTGGTGTTTAAGTTTTTAGAACAGTTTACTGCTAATACATTATATTTGTTCAAAGTAAACAGTGTGGGTGAATGCTAAATGAAGGCCCATATGTATTTCAATGAATGGTGACAAGTTTGGAACTGGTTCAGATTGAAACTATAATTTTCCATGAAGAAAATATTATATATATATATATGTGTGTGTGTGTGTTTATTTCCTTGATACAACATATTCTTTCTTGAGATAGTTACTGTAAAGTGCTGAAGTTGTTTGGAGTGTGTCTGCACAGAAGACAGCATACTTGTTATATGCTGTACACATAGCAATCTGTGGTTTTATCTACTTGTCTAACAAAAAAAAATCATGATTGCCTATTCACTACATATACCATCTTTGGGTATCCTTGTGTCTTTTGTTCATCTACCATGAGGAAATATGAGATGCCATATTGCTGTGCATGCAATTAATCACATGGTATTGATGTGACTATTTACAATAAAATAGTTGCAAATTCACAGATTTAAATTGCATCATTTTTAGAAATGACAATGGTGATTTGGTATAGTAACTACCTCATATTATTTAGCCTTTTATGTCTGCTTGTTCTCTTTTATACATACGTGTATTATTTTTATGCTCTTCACTCCTTCATATCATCACATGTAGCTGCTGTAGTGTTGTTATACAATTCTTAGTGTTGTGGTAGAATCATAAGTTTTACATACATATCTCGTGTAACACTTTTTAGTTAAGAAAACCATATTTTGCATATTCGTTGGGGTAAATTTGTAATGATGAACATCTGTCATAATCATCAAAACTGCAAGAATGAGTAACATGTTTCTTACCTGTATCACATTTCACCTTTGTTCTATCCACTTTCCGTACTATGCTCTGCTTTCCATTTAATATGAGGGCTATTTGGAAAGTGACCTCCAGTGAGCTGTTAACAAAATAAACAGTGAGAAAAAAAATATTGTGTACAAAAGATGTGTATATACTTAAGCTATTTCTCAACATAGTCACCACCAGAATTGAGGCACTTGTATTGGGGAATAAGTTTTTGTATGCCTGTGCCAAAGAAGTCTGCCGCCTGTGAGCTCAGCCACGTTTTGACACCTTCCATCAACTCATTATTGTTGAAGTGCTGTGATCCCAACCAGTTTTTGTTGTAGGTAAACAGGTGGTAGTTGTTAGGAGCAGGATCAGGGCTGTAAGGAGGGTAGTCAGACAACTTCCAGTTGAAATGCTCCAGCAGTGCATGAGTGCAAACAGCTGTATGCGGGCATGCATTGTCAAGGAGGACCACTACACTGGATTTCAGCATTCCACACCATTTGTTCTAAATGGCGCTGCACAGTTTTTTAGTGTTTCACAGTACACTTCTGACATTATTGTAGTCCATTTTTGCATGAATTCCACCATCAGCTCCTCTTTCCTCTCCCAGAAAACAGTTGCCATAAGCTTTCTGGCAGACAACATTTGTTTAAACTTTATTTGCTTGTTTGGTGAGTGTGTGTGCGCGCAGCCACCGCTTTGACTTCTCTTTGGTTTCAGCATTCACAAATGAAACCCAGGTTTTATCACCTGTTACTCATATGATGTGATTGAAAAATCCATTTCCATCTTTGTGATATTGCTCTACAAACGTCAAAGCCAAAGCCATCTTGGGCAAAACTTGTGATAGCCTAGCCCAGCTGTGGTGCTCTCATAGAGAAGAGTGCGTGAAATTTGTGGAAGTTCACACAGAAGTTCTGAAATTGTGAAGTGCCATATTTTACAGGTTTTTTGGTCAACACTTTGAATAAAATCGTCACTCACTACAGATGGCCGACCACTTCACTCTTCATCATGAATGTTTGTTAGCCCATCTTTGAACATTCTAAACTATTGACTTGCAGTGCCTTCACTCATTGCATTTTGGTCATAAACTGCACATAATGCATGATGAATTTCCACAGCACTCAAGTTTTATCATGAAGAAATCAGGTAACAGCATGAGTTTCGCAGCTGGGGGTGATTGTCAATCGCAGGACACATCATAACTCACTCTGTAGAGACAAGAACAGACACTAGGTGACCAGTTATATGATGATTTACAAGGCAATGAATCATGTGACACTATCTCACATGCATGAGCTCTCCCCTACTCCTACATTAGTTGCCTAAAAGAAATGGAGGTTACTTTCCAAAAGGCCCTCATATATTAAAATGAACATGACAGGATAAAAATTGAAACCCATACATCAGGCAAGGTCCGAAAGTATGAACACTGCAAGAAGAATATTTGACAAAATTGACGGTATGATGATGTGTACATGGCTATCAATAGAATTCCTTCCAGAGCTTCATAAGTAAATACTTATATATTGGATAAACAGCTGTTGATGAGACCAGTGGCAAGATGGAGAAGCCTAGTGAGTGGACATAATATGAATGCAAAGGAAAGAATGAAGAGTGTGGACATGAATACTGAAAAGTGCTTATGGATGGATGGGCAGACAGAGAGAAAAAAAAAGGAGATGGCTTCACTGTGGAGCAACCCAGCTTGGTGAAAATCTCAGTTGATGTCAGACACAGTGACAGACTGGGAGGAGACTTTCAAGAAGATGAGCAGAAGATTTATGGAGAAATATCAGAGGATATTAAGCAAAAATTTCCTCAGTTATATGGTGACTTGCAAAGACCAGACTGTATAATGTTTATTGGTTGTTTAACATCATTCTAATTGGATGGCAACTCTCTACAGACATGAGGGAATATATAACGTGTCATATGCAGCGTCATACATAAAAACAGTCACTGATTGTCAGTAGCTGTCCCACTCTTCCTTTGGTCTGTGATATTACATATCTTCGTTAAGAATATTCATAGCAAGAAATAACCGATATATGTATATTTTCATAGACTGTGATGTGATAAGTATTCTTGTGTGCATTGCATTTCCAAGTTTTTCCTTATATAAAAAACACACAACACTGTACTTCTGATTATTGGTTCTGATGCTGAAGAGAAAGCACACAAATTATAAAAACACAGTCCAAGTTCATTGCCTGATTACTGAATATAAAAAGTGTGAAATGTACACGTAGGGTCCGATTTGTTCAATTATCTCAAAAACTGTATGACTTGTGGGGGAAAAAAGTTTGTTTGAAACATTTTTCATTCTAATAAATATATAGTGAGTTATATTTGAGATATGCAGAGAAACACATATAGATCTTCATTTAAAGTGGTCATTAAAAAATTGTCTGATCTAAATAAAAATTTTAAATGGTTGTTTCTCTGTAATATTCTTCAATATCAAATTTAATATAAATCTGTTCAGCAGTTCTGAAGTTTCACGAGCACAGACAGGCACACAGACTAAGCAAACTTACTGGGCTCTCTGCAGGATCATGAGCACACTTACAAAGGTGCAGGAATAAATTACAAATGGGACAGTTTGCATATGGATAATCAGAAGTATACATTGTGGTTGTTGTTGTTGTTGTTGTTATTGTTATTGTTGTGGTTGTTAAAATTTTTGTATTCTGTTATCTCATTTCTAAGCACTATTTGGATGCATGAATAGAGCATGTCAGATTTCATGATAGAGGCATAGTAGAAATTCTCACAGTTTCCATTGTTGAGTTGCAGTATGCTTGTACATTCTATAAATTCTTGCAACCTGTCAGATCAGCTACTCAGACATTGTTAGCCATCTCTTAATTACTGATGAATGGATAAAATTCAATTCCCGATCACCTGTAACGTTTTATAACTATATGTAAACAATTTAACAATTTTATTTCTTGTAAAGAAATAAATATTTTTTTTGAGATACGACACACTCACTGGCAGTTTAAAGAAATGACCTACACGTTTATTCTTTTTTTGTTTTAATTATGAGCAGCACAGAAGCTGCATGCCTTATAATAAACATCCTTATACATCTTTTTTTCATAAATGTATTTGTGTTGGCAACTTGTCAAGCTTGAGAGTTTATTTCTTTCTTTATGAAATTTGGAGTTGTCATTTCTTTAATGTAGTTTATAAGTCATATAAATTATTTTGTATAAAATTTAAAATCAGTTTGCTTAATGTGTTATACTTATTGTCCCATAAGTCTGGAAGCATAGTCAACAGAATCTGCAAGAACAAATTGTCACTGCATGCAATGAGATCACACCATAGACAATACATCAGCCCTGTCCAACGCGGCGCCCGTGGTATATTTTTCTGGCGNTATATTATTGTTTTGGATTGTCAGAAACATTTGTACATTTGCTTCAGCATTGTTGCTGTATATATTGAGCATATTTTATAAGAGTTGTTTCTAAATTTCCGGATTTCAGTATGGTTCCAGACTGTGTTATGGTATACTTCATGGAATACTTGACTTAATTACCAATATAGAAACATGGTTCTAATAAAAATTGCACACATTTTAAGACAGTGATAACTTGAAATAACGCTATAGTAATTAAAGCTTGTTTGGGTCTATTAACATGAACAATTTTACAGCTGGTGCCCTCTGTAATGTAATGTAACTTAATATTCCAGCACCTGGAGGTGGAGGAACCGCAGGTGCTGCACAGCCCAGTGACCCAGCAAGTGGGAAAGTGTTGACTGGTGATCTTGACAGCAGTCTTGCTTCCCTTGCACAGAATCTCTCCATTAACAAAGGTGGTCAGGCATCAGTGAAGTTAGTATATTTACATATTTAAATTCAGTATATGATAGTGGATTTAGCATCACATAACACAACTGTCAAAGCTGTCATCCTTCAGTGTCATTTATCACTAGTTAGAACTGTGTCAGTTCAGACCAGTATACTTAATGTAGCACTGTGGGTGGTGTTTGCAGAGTGCTAAAGTATGCATTGAATTAAATTTGGAATGAGCTCTGTTTAAGTTTGATAAATACATGTACTCAGAACTTCAAAACTTGCATTTCTGTCAGTATTTTTTAATTGCAGTACAGTGCTTTCTCTGTGTTATAAAATCTGTACAGGATCTTATTATTATGGAAACCAAGATGTCTCAGTGTAGCAATTAAGCTACCAGCTGGATATCTGGAACTGAAGCTCAGTTGCTGGTAAAGAAAGAATTTTTATCTTCATCAAGACCAGCCCTAGGGCCCATCCTGCATCTTATCCATTGTGTATGAGGGGCAGGTGAAATAGTTGGGGATGAAGTTGATCACTCACTTTGATCTGATGCTGTTATTAAGTATAATGCTACAATACCTCCACTTCCTCATACGTCTTCATGGCATGATGCGAAATTAAGCACAGAGGCAATGTGACCTTTTACCGTTTTCATAAGACGTGAACCCTACTGAAAGGTAAATCTTCCCCAACTCTGCTTATAACTTATGTCTTGAGAAAGCACAGTCAAACACACATAGGGTATAAACGTTTTTCTTGTAATCTTATGCTCTGTGTCACCATATAGTCTGTTAGGTGGTTTCCAGTTGTTAGATAAAACTACTGCCTCTATTTTCATGAAATGTTGCTAAACACATTTGAGTGCACAGTGTTGTAACCTAGAAGACCACACTGAATTTTCATTGCCATGAAAACCTCAAATCTCATATATGGAGAGACAACTTAAACGGAATTTTGTCTGTATGATTGAGGCAGCATGTTCCTCCAGAATGGTGGTAACTACCTACAAAAATGCAGTATCATGAACCAGAAAACAGCATTTAATTTTTGTTGCCATGAAAACATCAAGTCTCATAAACATATCCTGCTTTGTTATCTGTAGAGGAGTCCAGTGGAATTCACCAAAGAATGTGGCAAAACCTGGTGGTATAGGCTGGAGCCCACAACCAATGGCTGCCACAACAGGTGCAGGTTACAGACCTATGGTGAGTCTCATGCAGTTCCCCCTGTATCACTGTAATACCCTGCTGCTTCTTTTAGTTTGTTAGGTTTGTTGGTGTTCAGAATTACTTTGCTGTTTCATCACTGGCCTGAGCATGAAGGTGGCAATATGCTATACTATTTTCAGGGCCATGGAATGACCACTATGAATGTCCCTGTTCAGTTCCCATCATTGCAGCCTTTGGTGAGTATCCTGGCCAAGACATTGCTTTGTAATGCCTAATTTGCTTCTTACATTATCAGTTGTCTGTTTTAATATGTTTTTATTTAAAAACAGTAGAACTCATCATATATTTTTGTAAATATTGTACAGTTCGCAGAATGAACTATAAGTCTGAATTTGCTCAGTAAATGACAAAGATTTTATATGTTTGGGATTACTGAGTTTTTGGGCTTCAACCATCATCTAGTATTCTAAAGAAAACAACATTTTGGAAACTTAATGTTTCCATCTTCAGGTGAAAGAGTAGGAGGCACCTTGTCTGCAGGAGCTCACCTTGAATGCTGTGCAACTTTTCTTTGTTGTAACTGAGCTGTATATGCATCCAAGGACAGGATTTGTCAGTGAGAGATAACAAAAATGTACAATAAAATTGTGGAAAGTCATATAATGACACAAAACTAAGGTAGAGAAGCAGAAGATATGTACATGAAGCCAAACCAAACAGCCAGATCCACAGACACCAATATGTAGGGGAAAATGGAAGATTTTCTTATTTTACAATACCTGTCTACCACTGGTGCCATCTGCAGAACAAAAACTGTACCCTAAAACTAAACTCATACAGGTAACCTTGAAGAGTCTCTGATATCATGCTGACCTTCCTTGTGAGTTGCTAACCTCACTCCTATTAAGGGGAATCCATGTGGGAGAAATTTCCAAGCTGGGTTCACTGATCAGATCATGACTTCTTCATAGGCATGCTGGGATGGTTTCCATGTTTCTAGAAATCTTGGTTTTCGGATGTGATTGGTTAAACATGCCATATGGCCTGATTCCTTGTGTTTTGCATACTTGCTGTTACTTTCAATTTCCAAAATCCCGGCCTCATCCCCACCTACTCTGTGACTTCCTACATAGACATGTTGGGCCAGTTTTGATTTTTCTAGAAGACAGTTTGTAAATTTCTCCCTTTATCATCATTGAGGTTAGCAGCATGTAGGGAAGGTCAGTATGATTGATAAGGCTCTTCTTGGGACTCAATGTGATTTTAGTTATGTGTTACAGTTTTTGTTCTGCAGATGTTAGTAGTGCTAGGTGAGTGCAGTAAAACAAGAAATCTGTGGTTTTCTCTACACATTGGTGTTTATGGCTCTGGTTGCTGGTTTGGCTGAATGCATTTTCGAGGGTTATTCGGAAAGTAACCTCTGGGTAGCTGTTAACAAATCAAGCAATGGAAAAAATTATTATATACAAAAATTCTCATCTGCTGTCTAAACACATAAAAATTAGAATATAATACAAAACTATAATTTTGCTCGTGGTTTTGTGGAATGTGAATATGGTGTTCTAAAAGTGGAATCACTCATATAATGGAAACATATGTATGTTGCTTACATACTTACTTTCTGACTCACCCACTAACACACATCATGGTTATGATAAACCTTAAAGTTTGTTACAGTATCAACAGAAAACTGTCACAAGCCATAATCCAATCCAAGTGGTCTTTTTAAAGGATGTTTGCGTGCCAGTACATGTAGGCCTCTGTGTGTTTCCTATTTGTGCTACGTGTTGAATGCTTGTTAAATTCTTGACTGGATAGCCCTGTCAGTATTATGTGAAGAGTAGAAATGACTGGTCCCAGTTCTTTTCAGCAGGTCAGTATAGCAGTAACATTCTACACTAATCATGGGGAGGTACCAAGTTTGAATCTTGATCGTAGCTGTTCCCTTCAAAATTCTTACCTAAGTTACTCATGGTTCATAATCATCCTTATGTCTTGTATGTATGTATGTTCATTCTTCTGGCTGAGGGTCCTGATATAAAACCCTTTGCCTGTTTGAGTCCAATTATTGATTCCCAGTATGTTCTATGATTTCTATCAGTCCAGTCCTTGATCACTTTTTTGGCAACTCCAGTT
>NW_019723305.1:75223-86764 GCF_002891405.2 Cryptotermes secundus
GAGATGCCGCAAGCTGTTTCAGGTCCTGTGAATGGCTGTTCAGATCCTGTTCTTGCCAGTTGATCTGCAGTTTCATTCCCAGCAGTACTCTCCTACTGAGATGCCGCAAGCTGGTACAGGTCCTGTGAATGGCTGTTTAGATCCTGTTCTTACCAGCTGGTTCAGGTCCTATGAACCGCTGTTCAGATCCTGTTCTTGCCACCTGATCTGCGGTTTCATTCCCTGCAGTACTGTCCTACTGAGATGCCGCAAGCTGTTTCAGGTCCTGTGAACAGCTGTTCAGATCCTGTTCTTGCCAGCTGATCTGCGGTCTCATTCCCAGCAGTAGTCTCCTACTGAGATGCCGTAAGCTGGTTCAGGTCCTGTTCTTGCCAGCTGATCTGCGGTCTCATTCCCAGCAGTACTCTCCTACTGAGATGCCGCAAGCTGGTTCAGATCCTGTTCTTGCCAGCTGATCTGCAGTTTCATTCCCTGCAATACCCTCACGACCTGGCACCCATATCGGTTGTATTCTGTTATGTCTGGCCAGTTGTATGAGGAATTAGTGACAGTCCCAAACAAGTTTTGAAGTGATTTGGTGTGTATCAAGTGCTTTAATTGCAGTCTGACTGTCCAATAGGATATAGATGTTCCTATTTCTATAGTTCCTATCTGAATTCTCAACTGTGCATGCCTTCACAGCATACACCTCTGCCTGGAATACTGTTGTGTACTGACCAAGGCTGAAGATATGCTTCTGCCTCATTCCATCACAATACACCCCAACTTCAGTGCCTTTATTTGTCTTGGAGCCATCGGTATACCAGATTAGTTGAAACCCCTCTTTCCACTCACTTCTATCAGGAAATCCGATCATGAAGGGTCTATCATGAACATGTTTCGATAGCATTTTATCAGATATCATCTGTAGGATTGGTTCTTTTTTCATGTCCCGAGTCATGTATGCATGTCCAAAACCTTCGGATTTAGGTCTCCATTGATCATTGCAACATAATCTATAATTTCCTAACTTGGCCTCTGCTTCCATCTTCAAATGCAGTGGAGGGAATTTTAGTAGGATTTTCATTGCAGCTGTTGGAGCTGTTCTCATTGCTCCCATAATTCCCAAGCAGGCTGTCCTTTGCAGTTTGCTAAGTTCTGCCTGACTTGTTTTGAGTTTGACTCTAGGCCACCACCATATAGTGGCGGCATAGGTGATTATGGGTCTTACACTGCAGTGTATATCCAATATACCACCCTTGGTGTCAGTCCCCAAGTCTTCCCAAATGTGCCTCTGCATGTCCAGAAGGCCTTATAGGCCTTGTTAATAGCCTTAGCCAGCTCTTCCCCCCCCCCATGTCAGCCCCTTGTCTAATGTTAATCCAAGGTACTTGACTTCATCAGATAGTCAGATCACTTTACTGAAGAGGATTGGTTCTTTGAGCCCCTTTATATCCCTCTTCCTAGTAAACGGTACAATCACAGTCTTGTTTGATTGATAGACAAGTTTGTCCTTTCGCACCACTGTTGAACTGTATGCAGGGCTGTTTGTAAGACCTCTGATACAGTGTGCGGTAATTTCCCATTGATTAGGATTGCTATATCATCAGCATATCCTACTCTGAAATGTCCTGTGCTGATGAGCTCCCAAAGAAGATCATCGATGATAAGGCTCCACAGGAGAGGGAAAGAACAGCGCCCTGCCGACACCCTCTCGCCACAGACGCTCCCAGGGTCTCTCCAGACAATGTAGTACTTATATTCCTGCTTTCCCGCATGGCACAGATCCATCTGGATATTGTGGGCTCAATGCCATGCCTCTCAGCAGCCTGTTTTATTATATCAAAGGATGTTCTGTCAAAGGCTCCCTCTACATCAAGGAATGCTCCAAGGTCAATATCCTTATATTCAGTAGCATGTTCTGTGCATGTTACTACATTATGCAATGCAGTTTCAGTAGATTTACCTATTTGGTAAGCATGTTGGTTTCGGTGCAGCGGAAGAATTTTCAATGTACCGTCCCTAATATCTCTATCCATCGTTTTCAAAAGGAAAGATGACAGGCTGATAGGATGATAAGCTTTAGCCTCTGTGTAATCAAGTTTCCTGGGCTTCAGAATAAATGTCACTTTAACTTGCCTCCAGGCCGCAGCGATAAACCCATGCGCCATGCAGGCTCTAAATATGCAGCATAGGTGTGGAACTAAATGTTCCGCCCCTTGCTGCAGAAGAGCCAGTACAATACCATCTGTTCCTGCAGACTTAAATGGTTTGAAGGTACCTAACGCCCATCTGATTTTTGATTGATTGATTACCTGACCAACCAGGTTCCAGTTGAATCTGCAAAGTGAACTCTGAACAGTTCCTTCAGTGCCTCTTCTCCAGTTTGGTTATACTTACCATCAGGCAACTTCATAGTGCTGACCTTATTGGTCGCCTGTTTTGCCATGACCCTCATGAGTCTGGCACTCCCTGATAAATCATTGATCTCCTGGCAGTACCTTCTCCATGAGGATCGTTTGGCTTTCCCTATCTCTTTATTGTAACAGGTGAGGGTTTCCTTGTAGGTGTCCCACTGCCCTGTCCTTTTCGCTGTATTAAATAGCTTTCTTGTTTTAACTGTTAGCCCACTCAGCTTTTTATTCCACCAAGGTGCATTTGTTGGTAAGCAAGTGATCTTGGCTGGACAATTGTGATAACAGGACAAGATGATGGCCCATTGCAACTGGTCAACAGATCGATCTATGTCCATTATCGTGCATATACTTCGCGAAATAATCTCCAGGTTCACCTTTAGGTCGTCCTTGTATGATTCCCAATTGGTTCTCCTTGGATTCCTGAAGGTAACTTGTGTTGATATGTTACCTATTTGAAAGCATATGTATCTGTGGTCCGATAAAGATGGCTCATCAGATATGTGCCAATTACTTACCAGGTTTTCTATGTTATTTGTCCCTAGTGTCAAATCAATAACCTCCTTCCTATTGCAAACGATAAAGGTAGGTTCATTACCATGGTTTAGAATATTCAGGTTCAAACTCACCAGAAATTCCATGAGGCTCTCCCCCCTTGGGTTAGTGCCGGTGCTCCCCCACAAAATGTGCGCGTTAACATCACTCCCAATGATGAGTTGCTTTTTTCTGCTACAGCAGTAGTCTATGATGTCCCTCCTTTCCTTAGTTGGTGGTGGTTCATCTGAGTCATATGGAAGGTAGACTGAACCAACAGTCAGCTCCTTGCTACCCCCTTGATACATATATGTTATCCTCACTGCTGTTGCGTCCCTAGAACAGAGCTCCAGCAAAGGTAAGGCATTAATATGATTCCTGATATAAACACAGGATCTCGCATTATTACCAGGTACAGCAGAGTAAACTGTTCCTCTTGTATTAGTTAAGCCCCTTATTTGACCCTTGTATAACCAAGGTTCCTGAATAAGTGCTGTATCTGCCTTTCCCTCAGCTAGTTGCTGGCATAGAGTTGCCGTGGCCACTTTTCTGTGGTGTAGGTTAATTTGAAGGAATTTCATAGTGTGTATATGTGCTCTGTGTATCTTTATGTCTTACTCAACACTACTTGTTCATTTGAAACAGCTTTGTAAATCTGTTAAGCAACCATTTTCTGTTTAGTCAGTGTTGGCCACCACCAGTCCTCAAGACTTGTCCTCTTCTGCACATTTCAGCAGTTAAGGAAAATCAATTCAGAGGACCCTTTGCAGCCCTGATTTGGGTTGCAACCTGAGTTTGGGAACTGCCAGTATATCTACTCAGCATTCTGGTTATGTAATTTCAACTGTTATCTGTTTCAGTTTGGCCTAATAATTTTTTTGTCATTCACACCCTTTGACTTTGCAGTGTTAATTGGTAGTAAGTTATGAGGAATTTGTCGAAGGAGGTTGTCATGACTTATTTGAAGAAATTATCCCAACATCTGTTTGAGGGACTGAGTAAAGCCTTGTAAAACATCAGTCAGAGTAGCTGATCTCCAGGCCAGGAACTGTCAGATAAGAATCAAGGGTTCTAACCACTCACTTCTGACATTCTGTGGAGGAGGTTGAAACATTGCTATTAATGGATAACTTGTATGTGATTTTAACGTGTACATTTCCTGTGAATGTCTCCTTCAGTTATCAGTCTCTCTGATTTTTAAAATATTGTAGAAGTATAATATCTGGCACTAGTACTTGAAAATATTATATTACCCTGTGAGATGTATATTTAAGAATTCTTCTAATCCTCGCTTCATATAAACTATCACTTTTGTCCATATGAGCTATTGAGAGTTCAGATAGGTGTAGATATACTGAATCCCATTCATGTTATAGTTTTTTTTTCAACCTGGAGGTATCACACTAGACTGAACAGACATCTCTGTTCTGCTAGTTATTAAATCATTGTTACACTAATTGCTTTTCAATATTATAGCCAATGCAATTTAATTTCAGCATGCCAAAATGTAAACAGTTTGTTTCACACTGCTATGCTGCCTGCAGTAATGTGTATTTATTCCAGTAAGTGTGTAAAGACATGTTGAAAATTTCATGTTTGTCTGTTTATGTTTCATTTCCCAAAAATTTAGCATTATTCAGTAAAATTGCACTGAAAGTTCACATGATTTTCATTTTGGTCCATCCAAGTCTGCTATAACCCTTACCTTAACAATAAGTATAAATGGAACCCTCAAATTTGTCATCAGCGCTCATCACACAGAAAAGAATAAATTACTGTAGAACTTATTAAAGTGTGTAAATTTAATTACAGACATTTTCAATTAGTGTGAGTATTACTTTTTGTCTTGGGATATTAGATTGAAGAATATTGCCATCTCATTAAGGAGTGGTGTTGATAGCCATGTAATAAGATATAAGTTTTGCAGGAGAATGGTAGTTAACATTTACATACACCCTGTTTGTGGTTGAGTGAAATTTCTTCTTAGATATTGACGACACTTTTGATAATGGGTATTTTGGCATGTTAAGTATGGGACCTGAGAAAGTTGGGATCTGCACAATGGTATTTCCTGCACATTTATATGTATAAAAAGTGAGGTAATTAAGACAGTAAAACTTAGTTTATTTCAGTCTAATACTTTCCATATTTACCTGAATATAAAGTGAAGAATTTCTCCTTAGTTTGTTAGCATCTGAAAATTAAAGAGTCCTCATATAATATATGACACAAACTCTGTCCTAAGTGCAACAATTTATTGTAGTTCTTTCGTCTTGCTTTCTTCTACACTACACGTTTCGGCCACAAACGGCCATCATCAGGTGTATATTCTCACGTAGCTGCTACACTGCATGTAGTTTAAAATTTAAAAAACACTAGTCTTCCCAATTGTTCATTTCGCCATTGCTAACAGGTTTCGATATTTCAGAATCTTTCCCGCTGATATCTGTCTGAAATGTACAAAATCTTTGTTAGCCTACACATGTCAATTTGATTTTCATAAACTGGCACTTTTAAAAATCTTCAATTCCAATTTTAAAAATTTCTTAAATTTTTTTCAAATTTTAAAATTTAAAATTCTCANGCGGGTAACCCTGAGAATTTTAAATTTTAAAATTGGAATTGAAGATTTTTAAAAGTGCCAGTTTATGAAAATCAAATTGACATGTGTAGGTTAACAAAGATTTTGTACATATCAGACAGATATGAACGGGGAAGATTCTGATATATCGAAACCTGTTAGCAATGGCAAAATGAACAATTGGGAAGACTGGTGTTTTTTAAATTTTAAACTACGTGCAGTGTAGCAGCTACATGAGAGTATACGCCTGATGATGGCCGTTTGTGGCTGGAACATGTAGTGTAGAAGAAAGCAAGATGAAAGAACTACAATAAATTGCTGCACTTAGGACAGAGTTTGTCATATATTGTGTAGAGTACAACAGGATGCTTAAATATAATATTGTAATCCTCATATAACCGTGAACAAAGCAAAATGCAGTTTGTCATTCAGCACGTATGAAAATGTAAATAAGTTTTCTAGTGGTGATAAAGTGCATGCAGCACTGGGCTGAGTGTGACATAATTTTATCTGTAAATCATAATTCATACTAACGATAATGCCAGTAACATACAATGTAAATGCATAAGTTGAAATTTTGTAATTTTATTCATAACTGTATAGTAAATAGTTACTAGGAAGAAATCTGGTTCTGCATTACAGCTGAAGTGAGTCTACATTTTGAGAGGAAAGATCATGATTTATTTGGGTAAATATGGTAAAGATGAGTTTCAAAACAGATAGGACTGAGTTGTATTTTCATATTTTGGATTAGTATTCAGTTGTCTGCATTGGACCATGATAATAAAGACCAGTGTTTCTTGGTGGATGTGGTTCATGACCTTCTGTTGAATTATAGTTTTCCCTTGTATGTGATTGAACACATTTTGGATGCATAGTTCCTGATTAAAAAGAAAATACCATGTGTTATTGGGGTTCATAACACAGAGTAGAAACGTTGATGTTGAATGTAGTAACATACCGAAATACACAGTTTTATAAGATGAAAGTATTTTGAAGGTAATGTTTTTTTTTGTTGTGAGTATTTCATTTTTTAATGTGAATTCACATTGTTTAAAATGTGAGAGGACTTGTTCAGGAACAGGAATTTTATTTTATTCACATTAAAACGTTCCAAGAAAACTGGTCTTTGTTGCGCGTCTTTTCGGTGTACTTAGGTTCTTTGCTAACCTGTCCAGGGGATGCAAGGCATGCGGCCAGTGGTGGCAGCACCCATGATGGGAGGGGCAGGGATAATAGGTGGTGGTGGCGGAATGATGGGAAGCCCCAGAATAGGGGGAACACCTGGTGTGATGGGGCAGCAACCCCTAGCAACACAGCCTCCAACGCAACCACAGCAAGGGGCACAAACACTTCCATTGGATCCATTTGGAGCACTGTGAACCTCATCTCAGGGAGGGATCTAGGTAGGCTTCATAGTTAGTTTCTCAACGTACCATTCATTAGCAAAGGTTTCCTACTTGTTGCATAAAGAACCTCCTGCTTCTGCTTAACTTATGACAACATTCTCTCTTAAGTCCAGTGTAAAATATAGTTTGCTTCAGCTTTGAACATGTGCAGGTGTGTCAGTTGAGTGTGTTGTGATCATGATTATATGATACTTGAGAGTGACTGACAGGCTGGTTCACAACAGATGTTTATAACAAAACATATGTGAGGCATACAGATCTATACATTACCCTACAGTGGTACCAGACATTGTACATCATGTAACATAATTTTAACATGTCAGGAGTGTATGATTTAAGTAAATTGTAAATAATCTAAGGGCAGAGGCGATGAAGCTCTAAATTCACAAAGGGTTGTATGTTTGGATTGAAATAACTGGAATGTCTGCACGCATAATCAAATTCTGTTAAAATTTCATAGCATTCAAGTCTTGTAACTTCTGAAGAATGTAAGGATGTTTTTTACATTACTGTAGTAACTCAGCTTGCTTTGATAGTCCTTAAAGCATCCAGAACATTGACCATTGTCTCAGTTACCATAAACATTCCAATCACAATGTAAATTCAGTCCATTGTCACTTGTTTCCAAGTCTCTAAAGAAGATCTTGGTTGAACCCTCACAGTTTTATAAATTGTTGTGCTTAACAGTTGCTCATAGTTACTATATCTTCCACATATTCTTTATTGTAGAATAGTTAAAACGTTTCTGAGATCTTATTTGTGTCCCATGCTGCACCCTGTAACCCCAGTCTTCCAGTAAAAACATTTTCTCTGATGACCATAATTTGATAACCTTCTTTTTCAAAATCTCTTACCACTGACTCCATATTCCACCATTTCATAGTTATTATTTCAGTACTGTCATTTAGCACAGAGTTTTCACTGTCTTTGCGAATATGAGAATAATAATCCCTGTTGTGTATCATCTGAACTTTCACTGTGTTGTTCCTTTAATAACACTGCTGATCCCCGTGCTGGTGTGACCACCATGTCCTCCAGCACACAGTAACAGTGCACTTTGTTAGGATATTGAGACAGTCTTGCATTCAGTACTTGAGGCAGGCATTCACAACAAAGTATTATTTTTGGATTGAATAAACAGTATTAGACCATGACTTTGATGACATAACACTATAAAACAGTAATAGATATACATGGCAGCACAAAACAGTACCTGTTAACATGTATAATGCTGCATTATCCTCAACTTGATTGTGTTCCTTGATGATACACAAATTCATGAAAGGCCATTTGCAGTTGTGACATATAATGGCTTGGTTCCATTCAGCCAAAAAGAAAATCTTTGAGATGAAAACACTAGTGAATCATGTACTGAACAGTTGGTGGTGAGAAGGAAAACATTATGAGAGGACAAATGACAGGATATTTAACTTGCCCTTTTGTGATTAGACATTATAAAAGTGTAATAAAAAGTTCAGATTATCATCTTTTACTGCATACCTAACACTTATGGAATATCTTAACAGTTTTAAAGCAAAGGATGCCAAGATTAAGTGATATTGTTGATATGCTGAGCATGTGAATGGCTATACATGACTTGCACTTCTGACATGCAGAGTACGTGGTGTGTTCAAAAAGTATTGAACCTTTGGTCGGCAGAAATACATTTATTGATTTGGAGGTACAAAACCCTAATCCCCTTCAGAGTAGTCTCCTTGGTAATGCACACACTTCTCCCAGCGCTTCCACCATTGTTGGAAACACTTCTGGAATGCGTCTTTTGGAAAGGTGATCAGCTGGGCCGTCACATTCCGCATGATGTCTTCTCTTGACTCAAATCGGGTTCCTTTCAGCGGCGTGTTCAGCTTGGGAAATAGCCAAAAGTCACATGGAGCCGTGTCGGGGGAGTAGGGAGCCTGACGAACCACAGGGATGTGTTTGGCGACGAAAGTCTGAATCAGATGTGCAGAGTGGGCGGGTGCGTTATCATGATGGAGCTGCCAAGTTTTTGCTGCCCACAGATCCAGTTGTTTGCGCCGCACAGCATCACGAAGGCGACAAAGGACCTCCTGGTAGTATTCCTATGTGATGGTTTGGCCTTGTGGTGCGTACTCATGATGCACAACCCCATGGGAGTAAAAAAAAACAGCCAGCATGACCTTGACATTGCTGCAGCCTGCTGTGCTTTTTTTGGCCTCGGGGATGTCTGATGTTTCCACTGTGACGACTGCATCTTGGTTTCCGGGTCATACCCATAAACCCACGACTCATCGCCTGTGATCACGGTGTTCAGAAAGTTGGGGTTACTGTTTGCATTGTCCAGCATGTCCTGTGCGATTTCCAGGTGGCGTTGCTTCTGCTCCATTGTTAGCAGTTTCGGTATGAATTTCGCGGACACTCTCCTCATGCCCAAATCCTCGGTCAAAATTGAATGTACTGATCCAACGTTTACCCCTATCTCGTTCGCTAGTTCTCGGACTGTGATATGACGGTCCTCCATGACCAAAATCTGCACTTGCTCAATGACATTCTCATTTCGGCTTGTTGAGGGTCTGCCTGAACGCAGTTCGCTGTCCACTGATGTGCGGCCATCTTTGAAGCAGTTGTACCACTCCTTTATTCATGAGTTGCTCATGGCATCGTCCCCAAAAGCCTGTTGAATCTTGCAAATGGTTTCCACTTGGGTATCACCAAGCTTTTGGCAAATTTGTTGCACTATCACTGCTCATGTTGTTCCGTCATTTTACACCTTACTGGAATCCGACGAGCGCTCACCACACGTCCTCACTCATAGGCCGACTGCCAGCAACTGACGCTTTCTGCCGGCAGGAAAAAATTCATGACTGCGCATGAATGTCCCCTCCACATCTCCACCGAAGGGAGCCTCCCGCGCTTCATTGGTTTATGCGGGGAAAAAGAAGGCCGATACTTTTTGAACACACCACGTACATCATATGGTGCTGAAAGTTGAGTAATCTATGGTATTTTAGCAGTCGGATCTCATCTGCACATGACTGGTTGTCATTTCACTAACTGATAAGTGGAAATAGAACTAACCTCCATATCATTGTGTATGTTAAATGTAGCAAAGGCAAGAGACAGTTTCCAAAATATGTGTGATGAAATGAATGGACCATTGTAACAGTCTAAGGAACCCAGTCTCTACTTGCAGATGTAGATTACTGTGTGTGAGCTAGTCTTCTGAGGAGTTCAGATTTATTAAACAGTCATTAGGGAGAAAATCAGGCCACATACATGGAATGCATGCCTAGTATATATGTACATACCAAGCTGCTGCTGCTGCTACTACTACTACTACTACTACCATCACCATTACTAGTTACCTTTTATACCACTGCTACTATGACTACTACTGTGGCTGCTATGTCATTCCTTGAGATTATGGGTGTAGGACCATCAGGTAAATTGTGTCTTGCCTATCGCTCATTCCAGCTCTGAGGTTATTCTTGAATATAAAATCCCTGCACATGAATCAAGGAAGGTTCATTGAACCACTGCTTCAGTAAATAAACTGTGCCATTTTAAACAAAATTCATGACAATTTACAGTTCATCACCACCAGTGGCGGCTCGTAGCTAAAATTAGTGGGGGTGCTGCTCCAGAAAATTTGTAGCCTTTGTTTTAAAATTGTATAAAAGGAAACAAACATGTATAAAAAGAAAATTTATTGAGAAACTTGATAAAATCCTAAAAGAACAAAATCAAACATTTTTTACTTACTTTAACCTAAATTGTTACAGTTCAAGCGTAATCTATTCATTTAAAAATGAAATCCATTCTTTTTAACCTTTATATTATGCTCATCGATTGAAAGTCTGTATGCCTCACTAAGTTTCTCCTTAATACTTACAGTTCCTAAAAGTGACAGTGAAACTACATTATCAACGTGCTTCTTTGACTTCTCATGCTTTCCAGTTTTTTCTTTCATTTTGTTTATATTTCTAAAACTATCTTTTGTCCATGTTACATCACCCCCAAACAGCAAACACGGGAAGCAAAACAGTGCATTTTTTTACTTCACAGCCGCAAAGCCAACTTTTCCGTTTGTACCATTCAGAATTAAAGCTACAAATATATTTATTGTTCCTGCTTATGCCTGGCTGAGATATTAGAATATCAGGTGTTAAACGACCTCTTTCTTAACTGCAACTTTCTCATGGAGAGACAGTTGTGAAAACTTGAGCTGTTGAAGTTCACTTACAGTCACATAACTTATTTCTCGGGGATGCAAGGCCATGGTTAAAGTTTTCTGTTAAATAAAAGAACCGAAAAAAATGAATCAAATAGAATAGCTGGAAGCAGGATAATAATCTAATTCTACAATTAACTCATATTTTTTAAGCACAACACACGCGGAGTAAAAAAAAACTACCTTCCACCAGCACGCCAGGGTCAGCACCGGTCGGCACTGTCATCCCTGCAGTGCTCCCTCTCCCTTGCAGCCTCACATGTAGCTTCCTATGTGCGCATGCGCACAGTCAACGGACACCTCGCCACTGGAACTGTGAAACTCGCAGTTCCATACAAAGATTTGGCTACTGACATTAAGCTTAAGGATTATATATTGTATTGTACAAGTATAAAGAAAGAATTAAAGAAAAAA
>NW_019723305.1:87576-115265 GCF_002891405.2 Cryptotermes secundus
CCGCAACGTACTGTGTAGGCTCTGGTAGGTTGCGCATGAGATCACGGCTAGTGTGACATCACCACACTCAAGTACAAACAGATAACAGTCACAGCTGACTGTCCACAGTGCGTGGACCTGCAAGAAGACCACACTTTTCTCGGGCCATTATCTCCGTAACCGTTCAACTTTGGACATAGGTGTTTTGGGTTATATCGGCATACTTTAACATAAGGAACACCCTCCCGAAGTTTTGTCCATTCCTCCTGGGACACCCTGTATAAATGTTATCAATAATATCAAGTGGAAACTGGGGGTGCTGCAGTTCCGCAGTGCCTATACACGGGCCGCCCCTGATCACCACCATTATAATTTATATTTCTTTTAGCCATATTAGACCAAAGTGGAATGTGAAACTTATACCGAAATTTCCATTGCTTGGTGAATGCGGTGGGTAATATAAAAATCAGATGGTGAATTTGAAGAACACTCTCTTCTGGGATATTATACCATAGTCTGGTAGGAAGTTACTAGTGTTATGAAGGAAACTTCGAGGTTTACCTGTACCTGTTGCAAGACGTTACATTTTTGCTGTCGAATTAGATTACAAGCTCTTGAACTTTTGCCATGTTATAGTTACATTATCCAGTTAACCTTTTCCATCTTCATTTGGCATATCACATGGCTTGGCAGTCATGGTTAAGACCAAGTGAATCATATTACATTGGCCAGACTCACTGATGGCATTAGCTCCATGAATGTATTGCCTAAAGAGAAACATGAGTTAGCTCTTTGGCCCATACTGGGATACAGTGGATGATGCACGAATGTTAATTGCAAAAGAGTAATATCTCTCTTTTTCTCTTTTCAGGACTTAAAATGGAATTGAGGCCACCATTTGTAAATACTGAAAAAATGCCTCCAATGTTTACATAATGATATTAAAATATTCTACAGAGTAGTCAGACAGTGGAAAGTGACTAGCAGTGTGTTTCCATGAGTAAAAGAGTTTACCCTTCCTTGTAACATACAGAGTTCCACCTTGAAAAGAAAAAAGTCCAAGGCTGTGTCATGTAATATTTTTGTCTCATGGCTGTAGTGCTTACTGATGAAAGTGTTGTTGGCAGGTTTATAGGGAAATATCTGAATTAAGCATGTTCTGGAGGATAGGTCATACTTTTGTGTTCAGTCCCTTGAGTCAGAATGTTTGGTTATATGAGTAGTCTTTCTTGTTCTAGCAGAGGATGTGCTGTAGATATCATTCAGCAAAGTCCATCCAGCCATGTTCTGCTATAGACCTTTTGATTTGCCATTTAATTTGAATATACAGCATTGAAGTGGTATATTATTTTCATTCTGTTGTTTTGCTTGTAATCATGAGGAAAGATACATTTTTTCTGTAAGTTTAACAGTATTGACTTTATACCCTTAAAACTGCAGTTTTGATTGTTACATTACAGGGTTTATTTTGTTTTTGCTGTCTGTAAATTTATGAAGACAAAGTGTTATGTTAGAAAGTAAAAAATAAAATCATTGTTGCACAAAATATATTATGTCCTCACGGAAAATATTTTATGGCTCTCTCTGTCTAAACTATAACAAAACCAGTACAGTGATCAGCTGCATGTGATAGATGGTGGCAGAGCATTGGTCCAGAAAGTGTTGATAAGGGTGGAGAAAAACATTTAAATAAGCAAAATATGTGTTCTGTTCAATTGATGTTTCTCCATCAGTCTTCAGCTGCAGTAGTGACTCATTGGTGATATTATCTTGTGTTGTTGTAGTAGTATGTGATTCCATATTCACTTTGCTAGATAAGTCTGGTGCTGTGCAAACTTGAATTACCATGTAATATAAAGTGCAAGGATTTGTACTGCAATATCAATGTCAAATATAGCTGCTATAGCAAGAGCCATCCTGTAAGGGAAAATGTAATAAATGATCTGTTTTAACTGTGGAAGGGTACTGCTGCTTTGACAGAGAGGTGGTAACTGATGCTTGTTGCATTTGAATTAGTGATATTATTAAGTCTGTGTGATTTCATCTGGAAAATCAAATTTATGGAAAATAAGTTGGCCAAATATTTAACTGTATAAATTATATATAGAAATATTATTCTTGACAGCAATACACACAGAATTTTCATTTTACTTAGAAGTGAATGCCTGTTAGTCTTCGTTTATATTTGTTGTGTGAAAGGGTTTGGCTCAGTCAGAATATCAGCAAGTCTTACAATTGCATTTATTTGTATTATCATCTATTGAGTAACTGTTCTATACATGTTACCCCCCTAATGTCTTATGTTGATCTTCTTTGAGTGGAAGAGAATAGGCTATTTAATTTGATGCCTGTGCCTTCTGCGATGCCTGTACTCCCTTCATAGTAGGAAACAAGGGATAAGAATTACTAATAAAATACGTGGATATGGGTTGTAATTTATGGTAGGACTGGCGGAGTGACGCATTTATCAATCTGTCACAGGCAGACATTGTATTATAAATGTGATCTATATATATATATGTTGAACAGATTCATAAAGTGGTATGTATAAAAAGTAACATGTTAAATGTTAATTGTAACAAGACAATAGTACTATTATGGTATAAATGTTACAAATTCTATGCTGTAGTGAAATGTCACATTTTAGCTTTGGTGAGAATGTTGTGTTGTAGATTGAGACAGTAACTGCTTGCACTGTATCATAATGTTTCTGCACTTCATGTTTAAATATGTATTGACCAATTGAAAGATCTTAACAAGAACTGAAGAGAAAGTATTTGGTGATAACTACATGCAGGTTTAATATTATTGATGTCTGGTGAGTTACTGTATTAATAATGAAAGTTTAAATAATTCTGTTATAGTTTTCCTGTACTCTAGTTGTTGACATTCCATTGTGGACTTTACAAGGAGACATAGGTGATTTGCTTTAACTCCTAAGTTATTGTAAATCGTTAAAATATAATTATGTCAGTGTTACATAGTTTCATTATAACCAAAAGAGTATTTATACCATATTTCAAAAATATTTGAAGAAGTTTGTAATTTAAAATGTTGTTTTTGTTTAGTAAATGCAGTTTTTTGGTATCATATTTATGAATTGTCACCATGTTGGATAATAATTTGAATTAACAAATATGCATATTGTCAGAGCCAAGGTGCTAGTTTACTTCTGCCTTGTGTGCTTTCATAATTGACTACAGATTGTATCTTTTGTTTGTACATATACTAGTTTTGTCATCTTCATACATCTCATTTATGGAAAGAGAGAGAGCTGTGGGTTTGGACAGGAGTTGTTGTACACCTTAAGTTGTGTATTTTTTGTGTTTCTTGCACATGGAATTCTAACAACCTCATTCCCTATAAGAATGAATTAATATCCCTGTTGGATAACTGATGTTAACTGAAAGGAAGGATGAGAAGTTTCCAGGCCCATAATACAAGTATACAGCAGGTTTAAAATTGTTTAATTTATGAGGAAGATTGATGGTTATGATTTGCCAATTGCCTAACTGCAGGTATTCCACCTATCAAATATAAGGGGGCTACATAACATTGTTTTTATCATGAACTCAGTTCAGATACAAAGATCTGGGGAAGTTTGGTCTGCATATTGAAAGTTCCGTGATGGAATGTTTGGATCTGTAGTAAGAACTGTATTACTCAAATGCTTGTGTTTATGCCATCAAAGAAACACATCTGAAGCAAACTGAAGTGCAATAATTGGAGCCACCTCACCTGTCCAGTTGATGCAGACACTACTTTGACATCAATCATCAATCTAGATTACCTGCACTGTTCTGGAAGCAAATTAAATGTTAAAAGAATTCATATATGGGTATGTTGAGTGTTTCCATTGTCATGTATTTATTACCATTTATTTTCCCTGCACAAATATGAAGTATATTAGTAAATATATTTTTATTTTATTTTTCATTTGTTAATATTTGAGAACACAAATAGATATGTACCTGCAGCACATGCAGAATAGAAAACAAAAAGCTTTGAAAGTATATAAAGATTAATTTATGCAACTGTTAATGTGAATTTTAAAATTGACATGTCTCCATGTAGATTGTTTGCACTCTTCATATTTTGACAATACATACTTTACCAAAGCACAGTTTTGCAGTCCTGAAGCTGTGATGACTCAAAGTTCTTCAGTAGGTATTCTTGGTGTTTTTTAATATATTATTTAATTTATTAATAATAGTGGTGGTGTAATGGAATATGCGTGACATTGTTTTTTAACATGCTAATTTAAGATGAATGGTATTTAAATATTTACATAAGAAGATAAAATTATTTTCTATTTGTATTAAGTCTGGTGTTGGCAGTACCCTCATAACAAAATTATGCAACATAATCAATTAATGTTGTTGAAATGGCATGTTTCATTGCTGAGATGCACTTCATATATCTTGGTACCATGGTGCTGATCTATCTGCACCAGCCAGCCAGTTCACAGCAGTACATGCTGAAATATATGTCTGAACTTCCTGTCTAGCAGATTTTGTTCAAAATTTCAATGCTTATCTTGTAACAAATCTACTAGTGTTTGAAAAGGTGATTCTTCTAAATGTCATTATTGTTGACAAACCAATCTCCTTGCCACCACATGCTTAGAAAGATGAAGTAATTTTTCTTTTAAATATCCATTTTCTTTGTTCCTGTGTAGCTGATTAAGATCCTTTTTTGTCACAACATGCATAACATGTCAGCTTTTTGTACAGCTATCAGCTGCTGACAGCTAACGGGAAATAAATAAATGAATTATGTGCTTTCAAATCTTATGGGGACAAATTCAGTTACCTGCTTTGCTGCTGGCTAGAAGTAGGAAGCTGCCTTCCCACCTTGGCTGTGTTAACTACAGAGGTTATTTGCATTAAGCTCATCGTACATTAATCAGATCTGTTGAATATCATGGTGCAGTGGGTATCAGTCCTGTTCTGCATCTCGGCCAGGAAACTGTCTGTCACAGCAGAGCCTTNGAGCCTTCTCTGTAATTTTTTCCCCCCCCCCCCCTTCACATACAGGCAAGTACTGAATCTTAAAATAGGCCATTTCTAAGTTCTTCAACATTTTAATATTAGTCCTTTCATTTCACTAGTTCCCTGTGACGTCTGCAAGTGATACAGCATCATTAAGTGCAACACACAATACTTCAGATTTTCATTGATGGGCTCATTTGAGAGTAGCATTTGCATGCATTTTTTCTATACTTTTCTAGATGTTGTATGTTTTAAACTGGAAGATCTTTACTCAATCAATCAATTTATTTGTTCCAATAATCCATATTTGGTCATACAACCTCCGGATATAGTAAAAAAAAAAGTAAAGCTATCCATGTAAGAGGCCATGAAGGCCCATAGGGTTGTGAGATGTTGAGGGTCCCACATTATCTAGACAATCGGCTCAAAGATGGCGGTAAGGTTGTCAGCCTTACAAGCCGGCCACACTTTACTCCCCAGGAAAATTATTTAATTAATTCCTGGTACTCATTTCTGTTAGAGGCTGAGTTGACCCCAGGGCCATAGTGCGGCTGGAAGGATTAGGTCAATTGAAAAAATCCAATGACCTCGTCAGGATGAACCTGCAACCTTCCGGCTTGTAGCATAGTGCCTCAACCAACTACACTACCGCATGCCCCCCCTCCAGTTATAGACCAAGTAATTTTTTTACATATTGTACATGAGTCAACTATACTATAAAACTTTACCTACAGATTTCATACACATCACAGTTATACAGTACAACATCCCACTTGCAACAATTCAATAACCAAAAGACCCCCTATATCCCAAATTTATATATTTTTAAGCCATCAGATATAAAACACGTCACATGCATATATTAGTTCCGGAAACAGAACCAGTCATCTTACAACAACATTCAAAAAAGATACAGTTATTATACATAATTCAGTAATTTGACACACATGTAGAATTCATTGACTAGATAGTAATACCTTTTTTTTTATTGCTAGTGGGATGGGACTAAGTCCCTTGTACTGCGGCCACTTCTGGCCTATCATACCTGCCCCAAATGATAGGTGAGGGTGATTGTGGAGCAATTGGTGGAATGAAGATTGGCAGGGGAAACCGAAGTACTCTGAGAAAACCTGCCCCACGGCCACTTTGTTCACCACAGATCCCACGTGACCAGACTCGGGATCGAACCTGGGCCGCCACAGTGGGAAGCCAGCAACTAACCACTTGAGTTATGGTGCAGCCATTGGTAATACCTTACCAAGATCCTAGCCTAGGATATATTAACAAATATTAATTGAAATTTTTATGTAATATGCCATATGAGAGGTTAGTTCATCTTGTGTTTAAAATACATGTCATATATACAGGGCTTGAGGTGGGGTGGGATGCGGCGGGATGGCATCCCGGTTCTTTTCTAAATGGCTTAAAAGCATCCCGATACTTCTTTGGCAGTAAATGCAATGTACAATACCTTTTTTGTTAAAAGGGGAAAACCATCCAGGTTCTATTTTCATTCCACCTCAAGCACTGCATATCTGATCTTTCTGAGAACTATAACTAGTCCTTTTATAGTTGCATTTACAAAAGAACAAATAAACATTAGCAATTCAACAAACATGCATAATTCATCAACCATACAATTAACAGCCATATGGTATAAAACATATCACACCTACGTATATATATATGATAGTTCTGAAAACAAAACCAATCCTTGTATAGTCACATTCTTAAAAGAACACTAATAAGACAATTCAACATGAGCAATTTATCAGCACCTTACTAAGCTCACATTTTGGAAACACGTATACAAGTATGAAATGAATGTCTTATACATTATACCATATAAACAGCATTATAAAAGGTTCAATTCGTCCTATATTTAAAATACTCATCCAACGTATAAAATGAATGGGAATACAGGAAATTTTTCAATTCAAATTTAAATTGTTTTGTATTATGGGACCAATTTTTTATTGCAACAGGTAAGCAGGTATTGCAGCACCTTAATCCCAGCATAATAAATTCCCTTCTGAAAGACTGACAGATGAGTCAAAGGGTGATGCAAGTCAGATTTGGTCCTAGTATTACTACTTTGAATCTCAGAATTCACTTTGAAATGATGTCTGTTGTTGATCACAAACAGTGAAAGTGAATATATGTATTGAGATTTTAGTGGTAATATTTTTAGTTATCTGAAATATTTTCTGCATGACTCTTTATTTCTAATCCCCATAATAATTCTAATAGTTTTCTTTTGTAACCTAAAAATTATGTTACTATGGGAAGAGCTTCCCCAAAATATTAGTCCATAAGTCATAATCAAGTGAAAGTAAGAACAATACACCATCTTCAAAGATTCCTGGGACAAGAGAGGCTTAACTGTTCTAATCGCATAGCAGGCTGAACTTAGCTGTATCTATATGAATCTTCCAAGAGAAAGTAAGTTAATCCAAGAAATTTAGTATTATGAATATTAACTATTTTCTTGTTCCTATGAATTACATTTAGGTCAAGAAAGGAGCAAGTCTTAGTTACAAATTGCATAAATTGAGTCTTATTGACATTTAATGACAAATTAGTAGTGAACCATCTATTTATATCTTGGAAAACTTTATTAACAGTATTTTAAAATTTTATCTGATTAGGACTGTTAACAATTATAGTGGTATCATCCACAAATAAAACAACTTCAGCATTGTCCTTTATTGATTTTGGTAGGTCATTGATATAGAGTAGAAAGTAGAAAGTCCCAGTATTGATCCATGTGGACTAAAGATGATTGTTTAAATTTCCACCTGAAATATGATGAACTCTCTTAAAACTTGGGTTGTAATATTGTCTTCAGGCTTTGATTTCGTGTTCACTACATGCTTGTAACTTTTAAGGCCCCCATTTCAGTGCATTGAAATGTCAACAGAACAAGTCCTGATATAATGAAATCAAACATTTTATGAAATGTTCGGTGCTTACTGTTTTTTCTTATATATCGTATGTAGTTGATACATAATGGCCTTGAGAAATGCGTGACTACTGTTTGTCAAGGCTGTCTTATAAGAACTATATACAAAATTGTATCCAACATTTCTTTCTAGAGATTAACTCTATATGTAGACAAAATTATTGGGGTTTGTCAGTGTGGGTTGTAATGTAACATAACTATTGGTCAGATATTGCAACAAAAATGGGAGTGCATTGGAACAGTACATTGTTTTGAAGACTCGATAAGAAGCCTAGTACTGCACCATTAATGTGTGTGGGTGAGTGGAGGGATAGGTCTAGCATTGCTGACCTTGATATTAGATGGAGGTGAGTGATAAGCTTCACATCCTTGTTGCTTTACCCCAGGGGAAGAGCCCCTGGGACTCATTGGAAAGGAGGCTGGGTAGCCACAGAGTCAGTCTGGATGCTGTGGAGTAGAGAAAAATCTGTTGCCATTGCTGGGGAACAGACACCAGCCCATAGCTCATCACAGTACGATCTGAGCTGGGCCAGCTCCTCTTGACAGTGGCCAGTTAATAAAACGTGTTTAAACAAAACACAAACTCATGTAGGTAAAGATTTGTTGACACAATTCCTTTTCAGGATGGTCTCAAACATGAATATGCCTGATTGCAATTGCCCTCTAGCTTTAAGAATATTCCAATAAGGAGGTCTGATTTGGTCTGTGAAGACAGTTTTGTTGAGAAAAGTATAAATACCACGAAGAGGAGAAAACAAATTAGATGCTAGTGAGATTGGGTTAGAAGTAAACAGAGGAAACTATGTTAGTACCATGCTGCAGAACAAAATCCTATCATGAAGATAAGCTAATAAATCCCATGAAAATGAGGCAGTGTTCAAATATGAAAATAGCAAGTACAACATTCATTGTGTTATGGTTTGACTTTGTAAAGGCGTAATGGGAAAAATAATTATTGGCAAGTAGTGTTTTGTTGGATTTTAAATTCAATACAGTGGTGACTGAAGAGTACAATCTGCCATGCTGAAACAGCAGATCAGAAGCTGACTGCCAGAGAAATATATATTCATCCATCATCAAGGTGGAAGACGAAGCAAAGCAAGAAATAGAAGATGACTGAGTGAGTTGACTGGAGAAATCATTCGTGGGTTCTCCAGGTTTTGCGATTGAGCTGTTTTGAATTGGGGGTTGAATTGTGTTAGGTTGAGAAGTCCATCAAATCTTGCCAATGATTGTTACTTGTCTTGTAGTTTTGCTTATGTATCATAGGTGGCAGCGTAATAACATAAGAACGTATTAATCGGTATTAATGGCCGCTGATGGTGCTGATGCATAACAAGTATGCCGTCTATGCATCTTGAACAGTAGGATCGGTAGCATCATAGGGGATAGTGATCTGGAGCTTGAGTGGTAAAGAAAAGTGGGATGTAGCATGATACAGAAATGAAGTTTCAATTGTTTATACATACGTTGGTCAGTAAGCACGTATTTTGTCAGTATTTTTAATAGCGATTGAGTATCAATTTAATGCATTAACTGTGGAGACTGTGGTCGAATAAAATTTTTGTCATAACCGGTGAGTTTTAGTAATATTACAAAGTTTCGAGAAGAGTGTGAAGTGCTGTGGCGCCAGTTGTACACTAATCCTTGGAGCCCAGTCACCAGATGTTTGTGATGATAAAGCGATAGGAACTGGCGCCAATAACTCGTGGAATAACTTCATTGCACAATGTATATATTTTTTTTTCGTTATTGTTTAATTATGCAGTATAATTTGTTTTCCTTTTGCAAGTATCTGCTGTTATGAAAATTGATGAACCTATGCCCATACAACCACTAGGTACACTATCTACCACATTTTATTTAGAGCCCAGAAAGTTTTTTCACTGCTTTGATCACCAGACGTCTCAAAATTGAGCATTTTCCCGCTCGCATGCGGAATGGTGATAACGTGTTCTCGTGCTATAAGTGCCGGTATTGTAAATGTATTTAGTTATACAAGCACATAGATATAAGTAACTTCTAAATGTAACCCCACGTTTACACAACACAAGCCATGCAGCCACCCCAAGAACACAAATCAACAGAAGAGTAATGAAATAGTAGCACAGAATGTACTCATCAGTTCTGTAGTTACGAGTTTACAATCAGTGTATTATTTCCAACAGAATCTATGGTAAGTTATGGAGAATTATTAGAAAATTTTTCACTCCCCACTTAGCTCAACCAAGTATTAAATGATCACTTCATATGTCACATACCTTGAGTATACATTCTTCAGTGTATAAACTTAGCTCATGCTTCCATTAATTTGTAATATTATGTTAATGTGTAACTTCCCATTTTTTATCTCCATTTCTTTTGAGCTAGGATTGTTATATTTTAACATGCTCAACTGTTATATTAAATTTGTCCAACAATTGTTGCATAATCGTTTAAATTACTTGTTCATCTTAATTTCTTTTAAGTTTTAGTTTTAACCACAATATTTGTTTAATAGGTACAAAATATTTCTGTATACTGTGTCACAAACTTTATTTATTTAGTTATACTTCTGTAACATCAACTTAGAATTCACTGCAAAGTCTCATCATTTTTATACAAGCTTTTGTACAGTTCAAAATGAGCACCTACATCTTCAAGTACACAATTCACAACATTGTGATACCATTCTACATATTGATTGGTAGGTTTAACCTGAACATTCCTGTTAATGTTATCACGTATATGAGTGACTATAGATGGGGTTTTTGTTTGGATATTGGATTTATTGACCACTTTAACACATGACATGTGACTGCACTTAATTATAGTGCCATTGCTGATCTGCACACTTAACAAATCACTATAGCACATACAAAGTGTTTTCCAGCATGAACTGTCTTCACTAGTAATTGCCTGGTAATGCCTCCAACAGTGGTTATTCCTCTGCTTCTATGCCCAAGGCCTCTGAATGGCAGCTCCCAACTGCCTGAATTCTTGCTCCAGTTGTCCTTATAAAACCTTGGCATGGACCACCATAGAAAACACAATTTCCAGCTATACCTGCACTGTTGCTCATGGACCTTTGCCACAAGAATCTGTCTGTTTGGAGTCGTTGCCTAGACCTGTGTTGTTGCAACCCTTGAATAGCTTCTATATTCTCATGTCACCTTCCTTTTAGCGTTCTTTTTTTCATTCATGGAAACAAAAAAAAATCTCATGGCGAGAGGTCAGGGGTGTATGGGGGAGGTTGAAGCACAGTAACGTCGTGTTTAGCGAGAGATCTGTTGACACTTAGAGCAGTATGTGGTCTCGCATTGTCATACAATAAAGTCCACTGTCCAGATGTCCATACGTCAGGACGATGACGTCAAAGTGCCTCGCATATATGCTTGAGTATGGAGATGGAAAATTCTTGGTTGACAGTTTGCCCTTGTGGAACATATTTTTGATGAACGATACCTCTGGCATCAGAAAGAAAAACAATTATCATAGTCTTTGTTTTCGATTGCTGCCGCCTCACTTTCTTTGACACTGGAGAGCACTTTGACCGCCATTCAGCGCTTTGCCTCTTCGTCTGAGGTTCGTCCTGGAAACACCATGATTCATCCTCGGCAATGATACTGTTGACAAATGTGGAATCATTCTGTACCTCATGTAACAAATCACAAACTGAAGCTCGCACCTCCTTTTGATCCTGAGGGAGTGTGTGTGGAACTAGCCTGGCATTGACTTTTTGTTTACCCAGGTCCTCTTGCAGAATTTGGTGGTAGGTCTACTTATAGATATTCAGGGCACCAGCTAACATGCAAACTGTAACAGTACGGTCTTCCCGTACCATGTCTCTGATGCGAACCACGTTTTCATTCTGGGAACTCGAAGGCCGGCCTGATCTTGTAGCATCCTCCACTGACACGAATCGCCTGTGCCACTCAAACACTCAGGCCTGAGATAAAGCTTCATCGCCATAAGCATCACGCAGAAGCTGCAATGTCTCTGTGGCTGTCTTGCTCAGCTTCACACAAAATTTGATGTTAACTTGCTGTTCAAATTGAATGTTCCTTCTTCTCACAGCACAAATTCCCACCTGACCATTGACGTTGCCCTGCTGCCTAGCAGAGGTCGAGCGAACTAACGTCAATAACACAGGTGAGCCATAAAATGC
The DNA here is from genome assembly GCF_002891405.2 of Cryptotermes secundus. NCBI lineage: Eukaryota > Metazoa > Arthropoda > Insecta > Blattodea > Kalotermitidae > Cryptotermes > Cryptotermes secundus. The sequence continues at coordinate 99,656 of NW_019723305.1, forward strand.
CCGTATTTAAAACACATTTCCTGGAATTGCCATTTACCTAAGCTGAGATATTAAATCAGTCTTGGAACTTTATGGACAAAGGTAGTTGAGCAATATTGGAATGATTTCATATGGATTCCTTAAATTTTGTATTGTAACAGATATTTAAAGAATGCACCATGTAATTAAAAATTACTAGCAGTCACTATCTGTGAATAACTCGCACTGGAGAGACAGAGGTTATATTTAACAGAACTTAGTTTTCTTTTGATCAGTCTTTCACTTCAGTGTTGAAAGATAAGTGTCAGAATAAGAATATCTGCAGTGGATAATGAAATTTATAATGTGATGTTATGTTTGATTTTTGTAGTATGATGTGAATTATGTGTACAAAATGAACTTGAAATGCAATTTTAGAGAATCCATCGACTGTTATAATGAAGAAACGAATTGTGTGAGCTAGCCTCATGTATTGCTGGTAATGGAAGAATGGAAGTAGACTTGTGACATTTACGCTCCACGTATCAATACATACCACAGAACTACCATCAGAGTCACGATTTTACATAATGAGGAACTCAATTTAATTCATTCATCAGTAATCTGTCAGACGACAGGTCCACAGTCTCTTCTGAAACAGTTCCTCCACTTAATGCGATCTCAAGCTTTCTCCTTCAAATAAAAATATCCTCTTCTGTCCCCAAAGTCATCCAGCATCTTCTTACGTCTTCTTCCCCGTCTTCTGCTCAGTTCTATCTGCCCCTCCAGTTTGTTTTGTCTCCAGAGAAAATATCTCGCATACATGGTATCTCTGTTTTTGGAAAGAGACTATCCAGGAAAAGTGATAATGTGGTAGTTTTTCCATTTGCTTTCCACGTCGCAGCACAACAGCCGTTCAAACCACCCTGGTCACACCTGTTGCTGTACGAACTTGAACCATCTCGAGCATCATTTGCTCTGTGCTTCAAGTCGCTGCTGATGACGCTGCTTCCATCATCACTTTTTGGTTTTTGGTGTCTCTCTTCATCTGATGCCTACCCTTTGACCTATCCAGCAAGGGAGGCCCTGCCAGTAGCTACGCTACCACTAGTATAGCTCTCAGGGTCCTTGGCATACTCAAACCCCCTCACCAAGATAAGGTGGAGACACCAACGAAGGGGTCAGTTTAATTATATTCAAATAAATAAAAGTATTATGATGAAAATAGTTGATTAATGTTGGATACTTATGTCGCTAATCGATAAGGTATGTGATGCTAGATATATTGCTTTGACGATGAATTCATACTGTATGCCCCCAGTAACATGCTTGCTAATCTATACAGTTTAAGGAGTTAGTTTTCTAGCGTCTTCTTTTTCGTGTCTTCTTGAGAGTCAGAGTCTGCGCTGCGGCTGCTGTGGGCCAAGGTAACATGTCGTTTGGTGGAAGAGCTCTGTCAGAGATTCAGAACCCAAATCCAGCTGCTCAGAATATCTTCCTGTGACTGCCTTCCAGCCTTCCACAGCTCACCCATGCTTGATACTTCTGCACACAGCTTATCTTTCGCAATGACTAGCTTTGGTTTTTCATCTTTTGTTTCTGGGAGGAGTATGGTCGTTTTCCTGATTTGCTTCTTAACAGAGGATTGGAGCTGGCTGGAGGCGCATGTGGTCTCTGTACTGTTTACTTCAGGAGTGCACTTTGAATGCACTGACTTCTGTTCTACTCGGGGCTGTGGGTGTGCTTGACTATTGAAACATGCCTCTGTATTTATCTGATCATTTTTTTTTTGATAAGAGCATCATTCAGGCCAACTTCTGTTTCCCCTTGTTCCTGTGCATTTGAGTTCTCTTCCATGTCAGCTAAGATGTTATAATTTGGCATTCCCCTTAAATGTGGGTTTTCTCACAGTCTGTAGATTGTTAGCTTATTCTTCAGTTTTGTTATTTATATTCTCATCGAGTTGATATTCTAGTTTATGTGTTTTATCAGGTGCTTCTGGAGGCTGTGAACTATTAGCATTATAATCCAGGAATGTTCACAATCACGTCAGTTTTGACCAGTAGCTGCTCTATCTCATCCTTCTGTTCTCTTACTACTGATTCGAGTTTCTTCACCTTCTCATCAGCTGTTATCAAAAGATCAGTGGCAATCTTCAGTGCTTCTAACTTCACCTCCAACTCCTGGGTCAGTATTAAATTAGCCTTGAACAGTTTATCAAACACCATTTGCATTGACCCTTTCACAGCTTGAATCTTCTCTTTATTGATCTCCATCATTTCCTAGTTGGTGTATATTAGGGATCCAAGTTTTCTTTGTCTGTGATGTTCTGGCCCCTCAGCTGATGGAAGATATCCTTAATAAACTGCTACAAGGACTTCTGCCTGCCTCACTATTCGTTATTTATAGTAGCGTCTCACAGTTGAGATTCTACTGCTTCCGTGCGAACAGCCATGCCAGCTGGAGACACTCTCACAACTGAACGCAGTATAATAATTTGCCCTGTTGGTTCTCGGCATATATCCTCTGATTGGACAAGCAGAAAACGCTCCTTCCAACAGTGCTTGCGCACGCATCTGTTCCACATGTTTACCTAGCTGTTGCATAGCAACAGTCATGTCTTCTCGCTACACTCTACCGGCTCTGTTGTGTCATACCTCTGCACGCGCATCCCTTCCACGTATTTACCTTAGCCATTGTATAGCAATTATTGTGTCTTCTTGCCGCAATATTCCAGCTCACAGGAGTCTTGCAGCATAATGTACAGTTATAATTGCACAGTCTGTTTTTTTTTCGTGTTTTTTAGTTATTTTGTATTAATTCGTAATGGATATGTACTGAAAGTTTTTGGGACCTTAATTACAGTAGACCACGTCTACACATCCAGAGGAACGGGTCTTACGTACATTAACAGTCATGTAACATATATGTCGTGGGTCTCATTTTTCAATATGAGCTGCTACTAATGTGGTTATAGAAAATGAGGCAACTGAAAAATAAAAATATCTTCACGTGATTTTATACAATATTCCTTTTGGATGAATGAAAGGACATGATAAAACTTTGAAAGTATTTTGAAACCCAACAAACAAGCTGTGGGATTCTCGTTTGGAGTTAATGACGCCCTGCATTGCCTAACACAAGTATCAGTTATGTATTTTCATCAGTATAGAGATGGAAAATTTTGGCAAGATATTCCAAAAATGTTAAACAGTGCTTAATCAAGTAACATTTTGAGATTTTGAGCAAGTAAATGTACTTACTTATATTTTCTCGCTCCTATGTTATCATTAATGTTGTGTGTACATCTGTAAATTTTAAATTAGCAGTTCCAGTTATGCGCAGTCAGCTGTTGGTCTGTGCCGATGATGTGAATCTACTGGGTGATAATGTAAATACCATAAAGAAAAACACACAAACTTTAGCTGATGCAAGTAAAGAGGTTGGTCTAGAAGTAAACACAGAGAAAACTAAGTACATGTTACTGTCTCATCACCAAAATGCAGGGCAAAATCAAGACATAAAGATAGGAAACAGATGTTATGAAAATGTGGTACAGATCAGATACTTGGGAACAATGATAACAGATCGAAACCTGATTCAGGAGGAAATTAAGAGGCGATTGAACTCGGGTAATGCTTGCTATCATTCAGTCCAGAACCTGTTGTCTTCTCGTCTGTTGTCCAAGAACATAAAAATTAGAATATACAAAACTATAATTTTGCCTGTGGTTCTGTATGGGTGTGAACTTGGTCTCTGACATTAAGGTAGGAACATAGACTGAGGGTGTTTGAGAACAGGATGTTGAGGAGAATATTTGGACCGAAGAGAGATGAAGTTACAAGAGGTTGGAGAAAACTGCATAATGAGGAGCTTCATAACTTGTACTTTTCTCCAAGTATATTTAATTAGAATGATCAAGTCAAGGAGGATGAGGTGGACAGGTCATGTAGCATGAATGGGGAGACAAGGAATGCGTCTAGGATATTGGTGGAAAGCCAGAAGGAAAGAGACCACAGGGAAGATCAAGGCGTAGGTGGGTGGACAATATTAGAGTGGATCTTAGAGAGATAGGATGGGGTGGTATGGACTGGATAGATCTGGCTCAGGATAGGGACCAGTGGAGGGCTCTTGTGAACACGGTAATGAACCTTCAGGTTCCATAAAATGCTGGGAAATTCTTGAGTAGCTGCAGAATTGGCGGCTCCTCCAGAAGGGCTCAGCTCCATGAGTAAGTAAGTAAGTAAGTTATGCACAGTTCTCTTCAGAGCAGTATAAGCTTATTAAAATGCTAATTTGAAATGACTTCCTGGTAACTGAACCCCTTTTCAATATCTTTGCCTGAACATTCAATATTTAGCTGCTCAAGAAGTTCCATCCTACATAAAGCACAATAGACCACTGAAGGTCGCAGTGCTAGGGCCAGTTTTATGGCTCATCCCTCATATTCATACTCCATCCTACATAAATTTAACAGTCCTTATATGTCATCATACCCTACCATTACCAGCTGAATAAAAAATCTTGCACCAGAAATTAATTTTGATATGAAAAATATCAAGCATACTGAGTCATCCCAGATCTTATTAAGTGACTAACAGCATATAGATAATTGTAAATGTAAAGCTATCCCTGTAACAGTCCGTGAAGACCCATAGGATTGAGAGACTTCAAGGCTGCCACATTTTGTCTAGATAATCGGCTCACAGATGGCGGTTGTCAGCTTTACACGCCGGCCCCCAAGATGATTCCTGGTACTCATTTTTGTTAGAGGCTGAGTCTACCCCAGGGCCATAGTGCGGCTGGAAGGATTAGGTCAGTTGAAGAAATGCATCTCATCGGGACTTGAAGCCGCTTGTAGCATAGTGGCTTAAACAGCTGTTCCTCCGCGTGTCCCCAACAACATGCAGATGCTTCAAAATAGTTATACATATTGTGACATGACAGCTGAAAGCCACAATATTTTTTTCTCACGTTTATTATACAGAATCTGCAATAAATATGTATGTTCAAAAGTAAATGAGTTTGCCCAGTGGCATAACGCATATATTTCTTTTTGTTGACTTGGGTATGATTTTAATTTTTGCATTGGGGTTTTACTCAGGTCTGTCTGGTAGTGCTAGGACAGTATATCTTTTTTTAGTCTAAGTGTAGTACAGCTATTGTCTAGTAGGTGTAGTGCATTAGTGTGGTTTTCTAATTTTCTTAAGTATTTCGCATTCCATTTATTTATTTCAGAGAGAAGAGCAGGAATAATGGAACGAATAAATACGTCCTTTGCTGTTCAAGGGCAGGTAAACATGTGTCAGCGGCAATTAATAAACATTCAATAACAGTGAATGTGTTATTTCCTATCCAGCATTGCTATGCAGTGATGTGGTAAACATGTGATAGTGACAACTGTAAACACACAGTAATAGAAGAATTCTTGGAAGAGGTGTAGCGGTGTAGCAGCCGCTACCTAACAACTGTTGGAGGGGCAAACAGAAAATTGTATGTGAGCTATAGTGAGAGTGTAGTTACGAGGTATAAGAAGTTCAGTAGATCCAATTAGCAATCCAAACCCCATGTCTAGTCATTAATATGTGATAGTATGTTTCAGATAGTGTAGTCGGTATAGCTACTGGCTACAGGCTGGATGACCGAGGGGTTGGAGTTCGTGTCTCGGTGAGGGTAAGAATTTTCTCTTCTCCACATCGTCCAGTTTGGCTCTGGGGCCCACCAAACCTTCTATGCAATGGGTACTATGGGATCTTTCCCTGCGAGTAAAGTGGCAGAGGCGTGAAGCTGACCACTCACCTCCAACTAGTGCCAGGGTCAAGAAAATGTGAATCTTTACATACACCCCCCATTCGCCTTCATGGCATAGTGCTTAAATAGTTAAGCACAGGGACAACTTTACCTTTTACCATACAGAATTTAGAATTGCTGCTTAGATTTTACACTTTTAAAGTTCCATGGCCACTGAATTTGTATTGCCATTGAAAAGAACTGAAGTTCAGCATTTGGATCCCTGATCCCTTTTTGGAATGAGATAGCACGTGATATATTGGACATTTGACTGGGCCATAAACAATTTTTCTGCAGGCCATAAGGTTACATACGTGTTTGTAGCTTATGAATTTTTATTTTTGTTAAATTCTTTACTAGATTGTTGCATATCCAGTACAATGTGATTGTACCATATTTGTTAGTTGCCTCAGTCCTTTGGAATGCATAATGTATTGTTCCCCATTTAAGGGGCTGTTCCTTCAAATAGTAAGACACTGAGTTATGCAGACCAGCATGTGTAACAAGCCTAATTTATGACTGTTGTTCCCGCAATTTGGTGAGGAAACCTCTTTGGATGCAGTAACTACAAAGATTGAGGAAAAAATTAAGAGAGTAACATTAAAATGAATTGTAGGAATGTAAATTATGAGATTGTGAAGGGAAACAGTGGTCAGCCCAGTGGTGCATTTTGCTCTTAGCAGTATTCACTCCTCAGGTTCTGTTTCCAGACAGTTTGTTAGTTACGTTCCTCTTACTCTTATACAGACTGACTGACTGAATAATTCACTTACTCCACAGAGCAGAGTGTTACTTGAGAAGCTAATAATCACTTGGCTATTCAAGAAATTCCACACGTTTTATGGAACTAAAAGCTTCATTACAATGCCCACAAGAACCTTCTGTTGGTTCCTGTTCTATACCATATGACCCCATTCCACGCTCCCTCTTTCTTTAAGAATAATTTTAATATTATTCTTCCATAAATTCCAGAATCTTCAAAGAGGTCTTCTACCTTCAGGTTTTTTTGACAAGAATTTTTCTCCTACACACCTTACCCCCTTGAGCTGATGACTTAATAATGTCCAGTGATGGGAAGAATTGTGAAACTCCCCATCATGCAGTTTTCTCCAGGTTTCAGGCATCTCCTATCATTTCCTTAGCACTCTCTGCTCAAACATTGTTAAACTTTGCTCTTCCAGTAATGTGAAAGACTAAATTTCACACCCATACAAAACTCCAGGTAGAATTATAGTTCTGTATGTTTTAATCTTTACATTTTTGGATAGCAGATGGAAAGAAAAAAGACTTTGAATTGAATGGTAGCAGGCATTCCCAAAATTTAATCTAGTGTTGTGAATATAATTTTGATTGTCATTCAAAATATTTTTATCCTTATTATCCATGCTACGGGATGCTAAAATATAATGTAAAATATTTTAATTTTGGCACATTTTCACAGGATTTATTAGCTGCCTTTATATTATTATCACAAGTAGGAGATACACGTGACAAAAATAATGGGTTCTCAATGAGATGTTTGGATTTATTGGCACTTTGTTTACAATCTCTCTTAATTACAATTAATACAGCGCTATCGCTGACTTACACAATTTACACTTCACCATTGCATATGCACTAGGATTCTCCATCTTCCCTAGTCATCTCCTGGCAATGGATCTCAACACAGAAACTAGCACTTCAAATCACTATGAAGTCTTCTTGTTATTTTGTATTCAGTCACTGTGTACTCCTCTGTCCTAATCTGTACTCAGCTATTCTACACAGTTCATTAAGTACACACTCCATTCTCATACTTGTACTCTCAACTGCTGAACCCTGCTGGACTCTTTTTAGCCAGAGTCAGAGTAACTTTATGACTGGCGGTTTACCGCCAATCAGTTCATCTTGGCATCAGGCCCCTTGAGACCCATGACCAGAGATTTTTTTTTCCAACTGAACTCTTGGGGTAATAGTCCTTATGTAACATCCTCTCTGACGAGAAGATGGGTCTGTCTCTTATGAATACACTCAACCTTTCATCAAGTGTATATTTCTCACATATATTGGCACATATTTGGAATCCAGAAAAGTTACTACCATGGAACAAAAACTATTCCTTTTGCTTTACACACAAGTCCTCTGTCAGTACATGCTTTACAGAGCAGATCATGCCTAACTTACAGATCTTATGCTACGAGAAGTGTTCCATATATAATGCCTCCCATTTTTTTAATGAAAACTACAACAGATGCAGAAAGCATAATAACGCAGTTAAATAGAGCAAGATTTCAGCTACTTATAGTTATTTTTCCACATAATCACCACCATCCGTTATGCACTTTTGCCAGCAGTGAACAAGAGCCTGTATGCCACGCCCATAAAAGTCTGCACCAGCAGAGGCTAGCCACTTTCTTACAGCTGGAATAAGAGCATCGTCTGGAAAATGTTGCCCACCTAGTCCATCTTTCATAGGCTCAAAGAGATGGAAGTCTGAATGTGCTAAATCAGGGCTATAAGGTGGATGTGCTAGGACAGGCCAGCCAAACTTTGCAATGTGCGTAGTGGTTCCCAAACTGGTATGGAGTCTAGCATTATCGTGTTGCAAGCGAAAGGTTATCTGCTTCTCTGGCCTAACTTGGGAAATACGGGCTTTCAGCTTAGTCACCGTCGTCTTTTAGCATTCAGAATTGACAGTCTCTCCAGGATCGAGGTACTGTTCATTGTGAGGAGTGACAGCTGAGCAAGGACGCCCAGGGCATGGCTTGTCGTGCACTTCACTTTCGCCAATGTTGAAAACCACTACCCACTGCCTGACTGTGCTGACATCCACTGTATCATCTCTACACCTTTAACAAGTGTCAGTGGGTGCAATTTGTTTGGCAGTGAGAAAGTCAATAACACATCTCTGTTTCGTACACACTTCTATGTCAGACGCCATTTTGGTAGACTGCTCTGCTGTCACTATCTGTCGCATGACAACCAAACTAACAGTACATTGGCAGGAAGGTTCAACCTTTACTACAACACCAACATCCAGCTCAGATGTTACATATTAACACAAAAATAGGCGGCATTGTATACAAAACGCCCTTCGTGCAATGAAAACTTAGGCATTTGAATGGTCATAAGCTTGACCACCGCCAAGTTTAAGCCTCCTATATTTTCTGTGTCTGTCTTCACCTTGTCCTATACTGCGAACAGTGTTCATTATCATGATTTTGTATGACTTCTGCTTGTCATCTGCACAATTTTGTTATATAATCGTATACATACAGAAAGTTGAAAGCCGTGTGCAAGTTGCAGACTGATGTGCACCTTGGAAAATGTCCATGCGCTGCAATTTTAGGAGGTAGGTGTCTGCCACTAATTCCCAGGTGGGACAAGCCTAAGTCATTACTGATCTGATCAGTTCCTTATAGAAGGATAGTTTAATGTTTGGGTTTAAATGCTCACTTTTGAATAGGGACTAAATTCTAATAAATGTTCTGAAGGCCTTGGCTGCAGTCATTTCTATGTGAAGTCTCCACGTAATCCTCTTATCGAAGATTACGCCCACGTATTTTACATGATTGACGAAGGGGATATTCTGCCCAGTCAATGTGAGATGAGTCTGAGGGGGCCTACGTCTGTGAGAGGAGTAGATCGCCTGAGTTTTAACTTAATTTATTTTTATGTTCCTGCGATCACACTGCATCTCAATAACACTGAGACCTCACTGCAGCTTTCTGAGAACATAACCCTCTTTGCGGTCTGTCACATATATACAGGTGTCGTCAGTAAAGAGACCTAGATAGACACCAGGTGTTTGCGGCGTATCATTTATATATAGACTGTACAGTGTGGGGGAGAGAACAGAACCTTGTGGCACTCCTGCTTGTATATCCCTTGGTGTAGACTTTTCACCTTCAACTGAAAGTCTGAAATTTCTCTGAGAAAGGAAAGCGCTAATAAGCTTGATTAGACTTATCGAAAATTTTAATGTAGATAATTTATATGGCAAGCCAGTGTGCCATGCTTTATCAAAGGCTTTTTCAATATCCAAGAATACAGCAGCTGTAGACATGTTATTGTTGAAATTTAAGGTCACGTAGTCTGTAAGCCTCATACCTTGAAGTGTCGTGCTATGACGGGCATGGAAAAACAAACTGGCTTGCATTAATCAGGCATTTTTCTTCAATGTGCCTTTCGACTATTTTCAGAATAACTTTTTCAAATATCTTGCCTGTTGTAGACAAGAGGCTAATCGGGCGGAAATTTTGAGGAAATTTTGGGTCCTTACCGGGTTTTGGTAACGTTATAACCTTTGCTTCCTTCCAAGGCTTTGGAAAATGGGACAGCCGAAGGCAGTGATTAATTAAATGTGTCAGATGTACCAGTCGTCTTCTTGGAAGATGCCTAAGGCATTCATTTGGAATACCATCAAGCCCACAAGCCTTTCACAATTTTAATGTATTTGTTAATTTATGTATGTCACAAGGTCATACTTTCCCCAACAGAGTGCCTTCTGCAGATGCAAGGAGAGCTTTGACTGTAGTCTCTACCTGTCGCTCATGGCTTTCGTCACATGGGTCAAGAGATGTGAACTGGTTTTCTAAACAATCTGCTATCATGTTGGCTTTCTCATCAGGGTGATATGTTATTCCTAAAGGTCCACGAACAGTGGTTGGTGCCTTTGGTCCATCCCTTTTCATAAGCAGTTTCGCAATAGGCCACAAGTGGCTGCAGGTGGACTTATATTACATAGCAGCAGCACAGACAGCACAGAAAACAAGTCATGTGATAGCTATCCTACCAGTCCATTGGCGTGCTTACTGTTGCCTAGCAGTGAGCTATGAACATTCATCCTGTTGTTGCTTGCGTGTATCACAAGGTGTTTATCGAGTATTGAGTCATTATTTTACCCTGCATTCTGGTGGTGAATCATCAAAATATAATTAGTTCTGTCTGTGATTACTTCCACCTCCACACTAATTCATAATATAAGTGCCATAAGTGAAAATAAAGTGGTTACCATCGCACAAATGTACTACCATGTTTGTCTTCCTGGTATTTATTTTTTGCCTAATAATTTAGCCTTATGTGCAGAGAGCAGAAGTGGATGTGTTACATTCAGTTTAAGTTCCTCCTGGTTTTCTTTAACCAACCTAATAGCATATTGCAAAGCTAACTTCAAAAGCATTTCAGGCTTTCTGAGTAAGAAACTCATAGCACATGTTTCCCTGTCTTGCCATATCTTACCATAAAAAAGGTGTTTAGTTAAGCACCACAGCATGAAGATGTGGAGGATTTGAGGTTTAGCTGCCCCGTTCCTAACCTTGGCACTAGATGTATGTGAATGGTCAGCTTCATGCCCTTGCTGCTTTACCTAGACATAAACAGCCCCTAGTGGCCATTGTATAGGAGGCTGGGTTAGCCTTAGAGCTGGTCTTCATTCCATGGAGAAGAGAGAAATCTGTTTTGTTTGGTGGAAATCAAACCCTAATTCCATGATTGACCACTGTATAGCCTAGTCACTAGAATCCATATTTGGTGATACAGCCTCCGGATATAGTAAAAAAAAATTTAAGCCATCCATGTAAGAGGCCGTGAAGGCCCATAGGGTTGTGAGACTTTGAGGGTCCCACATTATCTAGACAATCGGCTCAAAGATGGCGGTAAAGTTGTCAGTCTTACACACCGGCCACGCTTTACTCCCCAGGAAAATTATTTAATTAATTCCTGGTACTCATTTCTGTTAGAGGCTGATTCGACCCCATGGCCATAGTGCGGCTGGAAGTATTAGGTCAATTGAAAAAAAATCCAATGCCCTCAACGGGATGAACCTGCAACCTTCCGGCTTGTAGCATAGTGCCTCAACCAACTACACTACCGCATTGAGTAGTGTGTATATGAAATATAAGAATAATGCTTGGTCATTTGTCGCACTGATTATGTGGATATAGAACAGACTGTTCTCATTCATATTTCATGAATTCTTTGTTAGCTCTTTATATGACATTGTATGATTACACATTCTCATTTGTGCTTCAGACCAAAAACTGATGTTTGCTACACAGCAGCTGTTATGCCGTGGAGACGTGAGAGAGTTCAGCTGTGTATACTGCTACTCAGTGTACCAGTTCAGTACCTTATTTCGGGAAACCTAGGAACCACAAAACTCAAAATATTGCCACAAGTGAAGCATTTACAGGACATGTGGTTCACATTGCAATCATGGAATGTCAAGTGGCTGCAGCATGCATCCTGGATGCTAAGAGGTAAAATTGTGAGCATGTTCTTTAGCAGTTTCCCTCCACCTTTCTTCCCTGTCCATGCTCCCAGAAATTAAAGTACAGAGAGTGGATCTGTCAGTTTTCAGTATTGACCATCTCAGTGACTGAGGTCATGGGCACCAACCAGGACTTTTTCTTTGGGTGTGGGAGGTGGGCCATAAAAAATTATTTTAAATACTTTTTAACTTTTATTATTAATATCTGGAGTATTTCTTTGTGTTACTTAATTGTGATTTAAAAAAATTGGAAAGGGGGCCAGATGCCAGTTAGCCCCCACCACAGCTTGCGTCCATGAGTGAGAATCGGAATGTTAGCACTTTGAGCAGGTTGGTGTAGTAGTAGTAGTAGTAGTAGTAGTAGTAGTAGTAAATAGTAGTCATGATGATGGTGGTGGTGGTGGTGGCGGCTGCAGCAGCAGCAGCAGTAGTAGTATGCCTGTACAAAAGGAAGTACCTAAGTACCTGCTTTGAGTCTTGGCCAGGATGTAGTAGTATTTTCATGATTTCCCTATCACCACAGGCAAATGCTGAAATAGTAGCTTCAAATAGACCCCAGTGTCTCATTCCAAAGCCTTATCTATTCACCATTCATTGTTTTTTTTTTCCATATCATTCAGAACTCTTGCAGTTTGGATCAATTTGATTAATGTTAAAAGAAAATGTCATGAAGTGCCCTTGTGGTTAGATGAGTAGTCTGCATCTGGCATACCTATGAGTTTAGATTGCCCCATGTGGATGTGGGTTAGAATACCTCCACTTTAACCCTGCAAGTTGTAGAAGGTGAGAAAAATGGGAAACCAGTGCCTGGGGGTTATAACTGGACCACCTTATCACTGGGTGCCAGGGACCTGGTCCTCCATGTTGGATGCAAGGGTAATGACCTTGCTCTCTTAAACAAATTATTGTTCTAAAATCCAAAGAAATGAAACCCAGATGTGATTTGGCAGAATGTTCCAAGGAACGCTATAGCTCAAAAAGGGATGTTTTGCCAATGATGGTGATGATCAGTTTGGATTACAGCAGAAGACAAAATGGTGCACCAGAGGTAGTGGAAAACATCAAGAGTTTTACGACTGAAAACTACAGAGTCATACCATTAGGTGCTCTAACCGTAGTATGTGCACTTGAAGAATCAACAAATATTTCATGTTATACTTGCATGTGGGATAAGACCATGGTTATTGCTTAACCCTGGTTTTCTATAAGCAAGAGAACATTTCATATTAAGTACCATCAATCTTATTATTTTAGAAAGAGAAACGGAAACTTTTTTACTGCATTATTGATTTATTTTCTGTTTGCTGCAGTAGCGACCTTTTTGTGTATGTCCAGTATCCTTCACACACATACATTGCCTTCCTCATATCACATCATATGTTGCAGTGACAATTCTGTTTGTTCTTTCTAGCTTCCATCTTCAAAATCTGTTTCCTTAATATTCATCATAACATTATTCTTCCATTTCCTTTGTCTCCAAATAGCTGTTTCCTGATGAGTTTCCCCACCATAATTTGTATGCTTTTGTTATTTCCCCATCACAAACAAGTTGATTTTAGACTTGAGGCTTTCACGGCGGTGACTATGAAAAAAGCAGTCTTCTGGGATTTGGCACCGTGTATATGTGGTGTTAACTGACGTTTCGGAGGAACGTATATATGTATATTTCCAAAACCAATCTGCTTTTACCGGTTCTCACGGTCTCGTCGCTTGCGGATTTCTTATATTTTTCCTTCTACCCTGAAGATGGAGGCGATACGTTCCTCCAAAACGTCGGTTAACACCACATATACACGGTGCCAAATCCCAGAAAACTGCTTTCTTCAAGTTGATTTTACTTCACTAGTAATGCTTAATGACTGGTATAAATATGAAATTTGGTTTCCACTCACCAGTGGTGAGATCAGGATGTTACAAGACATTTCAAATTAATCTTGCCCTATATTTTCATGTTGTTTCATGTAATTTATGTCCTTCAGCAATGCACTGATTGGTTTTGTCATGTTTTTATTTGTGTTCCTAGTGACTGCTTGATGGATTCTCGCCCTGATTGTTGTGGGATTTCAGCTTTGTTTTGTTTTTGCTTTCCCCCCCCCCTTAATTTTTTTGTACTTATATCCTGTTGATGATATTTAACTTCAGTGGAATGTGTGCTCTGCTTGGAACTACTTGTGGTGGCCTGTTATCAGGAATAGCTCTTTCTGATGGATCCATCTAAATAGGAACCTTTTGCTCCTTATACCTGAAGATGGAAATGGATCCAGTTTCCAGAATGTTTGAAGAAGCTCATGACAGTGGACAGCGTTGATGATAATAATTGTGTTAATTTATAAATCATGTTTTTCTGAGGACATGTTTCACAACCATCTTCGAATATATTGTACTGAGTTTTATTCATGTTGTGAAAATCAAATATTGATCTTTTCTAGGGGTGTTACCATTTTATTTGTCTTCTCTTTTTAATTAGCTGTCATTCAGCCAGACGATTTCACCAGCACACATGCTGATGAGTCTCCAGCTGTTGAAGTTTTAAAATATAGGGAGAAAGCTGGATACTTTGCCACCTCATTAGAGGTGCGAAATAAACGACCACTTCACTTACGCTACAGAATTGGACAAGTAGTCAAACATCGTACACTGGGCTACAAAGGTGTCATTGTAGGCTGGGACCTGCAGGCCAAGGTACTTGATCTGATTTCAAAGTCACAACTGCAGAGCACAATAATCTGTTGGTTCATGCTGCATGTAAGGTGAATTATGTTCTTGTAAGCTTGTGTTATGTATTAGTAAAGAACTAGAAACACTGATAATTAACTATATTATTTCCAGAGATTTTTTCCCTTGCAGCTAATTTCAAACCAATATACTGAGAACTCTTGGATTGTATTTAATCAAACTGGTGACCAGATAACACATGGAAATATGCAGTTCATTAGATGTGCTTCTCAGTACTTATAGATTACTGTTCATTAGTGAAGCTTTCTGTAATGTAGTTATATGCATGCATGTAATTAATGCACTGCAGAATTCATATAGACAGCTCCCAGTGAATTATGAGCACTAAATTCTCTGAGCTCTTGAAAATCTGCAGGCTGCTACAGAGATCAGAACTGTGACATGCATGTTTGTTTACTGTTTATTGATATATATTTGTAGAACTTACTTGAATCTAAATTTAAAAAAAAATATTTTGCTGTCTTCAAGTTTTTTGTTTTATTTATGTTTCACTGCATCTTTCCAGCTTATTTCTTTTATTATATTGCCACAGTGTTGTGTGACTGTAGACACAGTTTAGATTGGAGAGTGGATTTATTGAACACTTTAACACACAACTCATAAATAAAATTCCTTATGGTGCCATTGCTAATCTCCACTCTTCACAGATCACTAGAGCACACACTTAAATTCTTTTCAAGCCTGCAGTGTCTTCACTGGTCATTTCCTGGTAATGGCTTCTAACAGTGGAGATTCTTCAGCTTTTGCACTCATGCCATTGCTCCAGTTGTCCTTATAACATCTCGGAACAGACCACATATAAAACACCATTTCCAGCAGTTTCTTCTGTTGTTGCACGTGTATTCGTTGCCATGGGGTTTCTTCCCCCCCCCCCCC